>NC_057395.1:81350643-81644109 GCF_019320065.1 Cervus canadensis
ATAATTGACTTACAATGCTGTGTCGATTGCTGTACAGCAAAGTGATCCAGTTATACATATATGTACGCTCTCTTTCATGTTCTTTTCCATTATGGTTTATCCCAGGATATTGAATATAATTTCCTGTGCTATACAGTAGGACCTTTCATCTGTTTATCTGTTCTGTATATAAAATTTTACGTCTGCTAATCCCAAACTCCCACTCCATCCCTCCCCTACCCCACCCCTCGGCAACCAAGAGTCTGTTCTCTATGTCTGAGTCTGTTTTCTGTTTCATAATATTTTATCTTATACTTTAGAGTATCCACATTCATATTGAATTATAATGTTAAAGAAATAAAAACAACTTCCATGCAATTTTTAGAAATTTCACATTTTATTTTTGCCAAAATCTAGATAACTGTATAAGAATATCCAGAAACAGATGTCAAGTGCATTTATATACTGAAGAAATATGAATTACGCTAGGTAGTATCTTTTCCTTTCTCAACTGCAGTATTGAAGGAGAATTAGGAGTAAGACTGAAAGGCATTCTTTGTATGGAATGAATCAGTTTCTCTCCTAGGCCCCATCCTTGGGAGAATTATGAAAATAATCAAACTGTTTCCTGCATCATGTGTTTCAGATGAGACTGAGAATACAATGTGTACAAGATCCCACACATATACACACATCACACGTGCAGACCACAACTTACATTATGTGCATAAGCAACATGCACATATATGTACATATATGCACGTACACACACGTCTGCAAATGTGTTTATAGACATATACATGTGCATACATACATATACTTCTGCATGTGTTGGTACATGTGTTTAATAAAATATGGGAACAGAATTGTCATTCTTTAATTAGAAATGTTGGTATGGTGGTAGAGTTGGGAATTCAAGGAAGAATAGTAATGATTTTTGAACATTAAAGAGATTGTTCAGAGAAAGAGATGTGACAAATTCTCTCAGGAGAAAGTTAGCTTCCGGGGTTAACTCGATGTGGACTGGCCACGTGGCTTTCAGCCAGCATAGGAGTTCCTGGAACACACGGAGGACTGTGCAGTTTACTGGGTCATTGACTAGAGCTGGGAACAGTGCATAAAGAGGGCCATTATCCCTGTATGGCATCAGCTCTACTGCAGACCATAGGTTGGCTGGCCTGCCTGCCAGCCCCAACGGCCAGAGCACTGGGCAGTCGTAAGTAATGAGAAGTGGCCTTGGTGCTACAGGTGAGGTGTCTGTGGCTCAGGGTTCTGTTTGGAGAATTGTGGCTGAATCTTTAGGGCTGAGAGGTCAGGAGCTGTTGAGTTCTGGACCCTGGCGGTCTGGGTAATTATGTATAATGGCTAAAATAATCACCTGCTCCATTAACCAGCACACTTCTGTCATATTAATCCATCATCAAAAAAGCACAGAACAAAGATTTTAAAATACACTATAAATGAACCCTCTAGCATTGACGCTGGCAGGAGATTTTAGAAGTTGTGCCTTTTGTAGCTGTTACAGGATATTCAGAAACATGTGTGCCAATCCAATTAGCTGACTTTCCCTATACATTTAGACCTGGCACAATCATTTAACTTTGAAATTTTAAGTGTTTTTATCCAAAACAATCTGTACTTCTCATTTGCCCGGTGCATTTCCCGAAGCTTTCCAAGTTGCTGAAAGGTGACTTTTTGGTAACTTGTTTGACTGTTCAAACACAATTTATTTCTGCCACCTGTTATTTTTCTCCCTGGATTTTTGAGAAGTTGTTTCTGGACCATTTGATCACCCCATAAAAGCCTCCCCTTCTGTGTGTAGTTGACTCTGGGTTTGACAGTTCAGCAAATGCACAATGACAGTTCACTCGATGCCAAGAGCTGTGCAGTTTATTTTTTCAAGGAAAATGCTTAAGCTGAATGTGTGTAACTCTCCATCTGTTTATTGAAGAATATGCTCCTTCGTTAGCACGACCATGGTGATAATTTTCAATTTAAAGGATAGACTTCAGGAAAACAAGAATGTTTATAGTACTCTTTTTGGGGTATTTTCGGGTGATTTAATTAAATAAAAATTATTTTTGAAATGTCTTTTGTGATAAGCTGAAAAAAAAAAACAAAACCTGAAGTTATTCTTTTAAAGAGAAGATGTTATCCCAACGCTTTTGCTCACATTTAAATTGTACAAAGATCATAGCATCCTCCTGAGTCACTAGAATTCACATCACACCCTAGCTCAAGAGCTTTGCAGCCTGTCATGTTCACCTGGAATATCCCAGGCTATTACACATGGCCTCCCCACAACTCTTCATCTCTCAGTCCTAAAACCTTGGTTCCTGTTTAGAATCAGCCCCTTCTGTTAGTTCTCCTAATCGTCATGACCAGTCCCCATGTGTTCAAGGTCGTTAAGGATCCCTTGAGCTTCTAGGCTGGTGCTGTGGGCGGTCTGCTTCTGACCTCCCTGTGTCTCAGCCTGGTCCTGGGGGTCCCGGGGTGTGAGAAGTTTCTCCCCAACAGTAAAGCAAACACATTAATAAACAGTATGAGACAAAGTACTTTATAACTTGTAAATAATGGTTTATAAAGAAATCTTGTTACTAGTGAGATACTCAGAACCCTAGCACAGTGACAGCTATTAGTGAGAGATTAGTTTTGAGCAAACTCTGGGAGGTAGTGGAGGACAGACGAGCCTGGCAGGCTGCAGGCCACGGGACTGTGAAGAGTCAGACACGACCGAGCAACTGAACAACAAACACAGCTTTGGATCCGATGAGTGATCAACACTGCTTGGGGCTGGGTCAGTTACATGTGCAAGCGCTTTGTACGCTCTGGGCAAGAACAAGAAAAAGCTTTTCACAGGACTTGGGAACAGTGCTCCTCTAATTACATCTGGAATCCATAAAGTGATCATGATCTCATCACTTATAAGCACTGAACAATTTAAAAAATATCCACTGGGCAGAAGCGGTTAAATGGGTTTGCAGGTGGGAGATTCACTGAGCCTCATCGATGGTGTTTAAAGAGGAAATTTCTTCCGTACTCATATCGGTGAGTCTGTTCTTGGTGTAGCTCTGTTTCCTGGGTTCAGCTTCTTCTCCAAATTACAGCTTCTTCCTCCTTCTGGCTCAGCTTTTGCATCATTGTCTCAGGAACTCCTGCTGCTAAGCACGGCTCCATCTACAAATTCACCTTCTTGGGTCGTTGACTCTGTCCTTGTTAACTGAGCATTAACTGGCCTTTGCCATCTCTCTTCAGTCTCTGGACTTACTTGGAGTCAGTCCCGTTCTGCTTGCAACGGCTTGATAAAAAGAGATTCACTTTAAAAAAAAAAAAAAAAACCATAGAGATTTAGAGAGGAGATAACATTTCGATTCCTCTAGTGAAGAAAAAAAAGGCAGAGAAGGTGCCTCAAGGCTGATATGATTTGTCCCATTCCACTTTGGGTTTCAGAGAGTTACATCCCGGACGGTCGCACAGCTTACGTCATTCCCATGAAGTGCCGCTGGCACGTACTTCGCGTAAATAAATCCAATAAACATAAAATCTATGAGTAGCCAGATCCGATCTCACTGAATTGGTATAGGCATTGCAAAACAACTTTCATATAATTATAAAAGGTGGCATAAATTAATGGCATTTGCAAGATATAAGCTATTGATCCTTATTTCCCAAACCTTTTCTTGATCATTATTCTTTTCACCAAAATCATCCATATTCAATGATGAGGTAAATGCATTAAGTGAGGTAGGAGAAAGATTCAGAGGAGGAGATAAGTGGAGAATCCTGAAATATTTCTCTTGCCTAGGAGAGGTGTGCAGGGCAGAGACAAGAGGCTCAAAGGCATCACGTTGAACAGTAACAGAGGACGTGGCTTGAAAGCTAGGTTGAGGAAGAATCAAAAATTTACATGAAGGTGTTTGTATATTGTTTATTAGCAAGATAGAGTTGCTAAGGACTTATGAATCAGGCTGTGCTATAAATCCTATGCTTCAAGAAGATTAATCTGGCACAATGGTGAGGAGAGAGAGACAAAGACCATTCGGAAGTTCTCTATTAAAACAGCCGGAGCGTGACGTGATAAGGCTTAAACTTGCTGGCAGAAAGAAAGGAAGTCTGAGCTGGAGATTGCTAAGAGAACCCCTCCCCTCTCCACTCTGCATTCCAATCACAAGTCTGTATTGTTCCTTCAGGGTACACAGAGCCCTTCCCTCCCTCTTTTGGAATGGGTCCATCCTACATCCCTTCCACTCTGCTCAAACTTTGCTGCACTCAACATGAAGCTGCTGTGCGATGAAATATTATGATGCCTGAGAAATATTCTCAACAGCTCCAGAGCCAAAGTAAGTTAGTGATTCAGAGCAGGGGGCATTAAGGTTAATTACCTAATAATTTACTACAGTGAACGCATGCATAGACATTTTGATTTTTACTAACTGTAGAGTTACACAAAATAAACAACACTTGGTTTCACATCCCAGCATGGAAACCCATCAAGGGGAAGCTTTCCTGTGATTTAAAGCTCCTGGCTTTACCCTTGAGCGCAGGTCACTTGCTGAGAAGTCAAAAAGACCGATAGTAATGTCTTGGTTTTAGTAAAGATTTCCCTGATACGACTGTGTGCTGGCCTTTGCTGTGTGCCATTCAGGGAAACCAGGCACTGCCAATGCTAATGGGGTTTGAACAGCGGCTATTAGCACGGATCACCCTCTGTTTTGGGGCAAGGGAACAGTGTGGGAGTGGAGAAAAGGGGTAGAACGGTAATGCTAAAATGTAGACAGTTAAACCACTGAGAATGCAATCAAATCATGACTCAAAACCCAACTTCTCCAATTGCTAGCTGAGTGGCCTTGAACAAGTGAATTATCCACTTAAAACATCTGTCTCTTCATCTAACCAAGGACCATTCTACAGAATTATTGTGAGAACTAAATGTGACACTCATATGAGGCATATGAGAGTTTTGCAAATCCAAGACCTGTTCCCACGCCTCCTGATCTCCTCTCAGGCCTTCCCCCTCTCAGTCCAAGTGATTAGACTGGGTCCTGACTACCTGTCTCCAATTTCAAGGACAGATGCTTGACCTTGGTCTGGCTAATCGAAATAACCCATCTCTTGACAACAGTCAACCAGTTTAAGGATGGACACATTACCTGATGCAGAGAAATCAGGTCAAATAAGGCTCAACTCCAGTTATTTTACTTTTCAGGAAATGAGGGATGCTCACCAGTTTAAGTTACTAAAAGAATAGGACATCATCTCAGAACATGTGGCAGCCACATCTCTACCCCCAGAAGCGAACCTAATGAAGGAGAAGGCCTACCAGAGGCACGCAGACCAAAACCCTCAAGGGAGGAAGATGGGGCCTGATGACACTGTTGAAGTTCCTGGCCCCAATCATACCTGAAGCTGAACTATATTGGAATGATTTATGAGCCAACAAATTCTCTTTTTTCTCTTGAAACGTTTAGGCAAGTCTTTTGGATCTTGCAACCTAGAGTAGTACCTTAAGTAAAGCTTTAACATACTTCGTGGTAAACAGAGGCACTTAAAAACTACTTATTATTTTGGAAGGCTCCACAAATCTCTCTTTTCTCAAGACATGTTTCTTTTCCAAATCACCAGAAATTCAAGGAAAGCGGATCCATTTCCTAGTTTCTGTCCAAAATTTTAAAAAACAGTTTCTGATTTAGATCTCTTCGAACTAACAGAAAGGCCCCGAGAAGTTTAAAGCAGTAGCAGTTCTGAGCGGGTTCAGGGCTGAGGGATAAAAAGAAACCAAGGGTTTTGGCCTTTGGTCAGATACCTGGAGACCTGGAGGCCACTCTGTCCTTAACCCTTACTGGTAGACAACCTAATCCCCTTGAGGCCAGGGACTGTTTTTCATACCATCACAGGATAAAGTTTTGCATATTTGGTATTCTTACCTTTTGAAGCTCATTCATGATGTTGGATCTGTGATAACCACAGGTCACACGCCATCTGATCAGGGTATTATTCAGAGCTCCGCTTTCCAGGTAAGAAAGCCAGAGCTGTAAGAGGTGACGTGACACAAGAAAGTGTCATGGCCCATCCTTCAGGAAAGAGCAAGGATCTGAAACCAGGACCTAGAGTATGTCCCCAAGTCCCTTCTTCCCCATAACTATCAGCAGTTGTCTCAGACCATCATGGCGGTGCATGGTGCAGCGGGTCAGCTCTGATCCCTCGCTTCAAGTACAGCTCACTGTGCCCCTTGAGACAGCGGTTTACCTGAGAATTCTCCTCTCCCTCAACCCTGACATAAACACGACTACAGACCCCATTGCACTAACGACTGGAGATTTAGACGAGACAGTGGGTATACCTAACACACTAACTCCAAGCCCAGAACAAAGGAAGAGTCTGGCAAGTGCTTGCTAAGGCTGGATCTGCAGGCACAAATCACACTCTTCCTAGAAACAGTGTTGACTGGAAAGTTCTTCCTGGAAGACTCGTGTGGATCACAAGGCATGTCAAGGATGCTCCCAGCAGCCTGTCTGTATGAACAGAGTCAGAAACAGTCTGAAGATCTGCCAGTAGGCAGGCGTGGCAGAGGAAAGTGCATCCCACAACACAGAATTCTACCTAACAATTCAAAAAATGCCATGCAATTCATTATGCCCTGACACAGCAAGGAATATAAGATATATTTTGGGCAGAAAAAAAAAATGTGACAACGATATGTGTAAAAGAATAAGCCAGGGGGACTTCCCTGGTGTCCCGTGGCTGACAGTTCATGTTCCAGTGCAGGGGGCACAGATTCGACCCCTGGTTGGGGGCTCAGATCCCTCGTGGCCCAAATCACAAAAACAGTAGCTCTACTGTCACAAATTCAATCAGGCCTTTGAAAACAGTCCACATTAAAAGTAAAAATGTCTAAAAAATAAAAGAATAAACCAGTATATATTTCCAAGGATACATGCGTCTCTTTCCAAAGAAGACACATGTGAATGCTCTTGAAAAAAAGGCTGAAGGACACATGAAACCCGCGGGTTGAGGAATGAATTGAGTGCAGAGGTCAGGAAAGAAACTAGCCATGTCTACGACGTTTTCATTTCTAATGAAAAGCTGGTCATGAATTACTGATGTGGTTACAAATTAACAGCAAGGAAACACTGAAGGCAACTGAAAGTAACTTGTTTGATATACTTGGTGCTAAAATAAACAGGAATAAACAGGGAAAGACACCTTCACCCACTTCCGGAGGTAGAACAAAAGGGTGATAAACAAGCTGATTGCATTTCTCCTTTCTTCCCCCCATCCCTGTAACACTTTTACTCACTCACTTATTTTGCTTTTAACTAGTTGTGTCCCATATACACAGGGCAATTACCTTCCCTCGTGCCATCACCCAGTTGAATGATCTTGCCACATGAAAAACAGGTTTGGCACAATCATTGCATGTTGTTGGGAAATTATCATCAACTTGCTTTCCTCTTCAAAAAAAATTTTCACAATGACACTGATGAGTTCTGTTGTTTTTTTATCTAATACCTTAACCCAGTTTCAATCCGTAGTCTGCATCATGTCCTTGAAATGTGACATTAATGGTGGAAATATTCTTAGGAGTTGGAGCATTGCATCCAAAATATGGTTTTGCTGGACTCACCCCACGTGAATAACTGAAGGTCTCCCCCATCACCCCAGCCCACATGGCAGCTCATCCTGTCCCCTTGGCTGACTTCTGCCCATTCTCGTGGCTTTCAGATACCACTTCTCGGCAACACAAATTCATTTCTTTAGTCTAGATCTCTTTTTTCTGAGCTCTAGAATCAGAAAACCAATGTCCCCTTTGACATCTTTCCTTTGATGACTCATCTGCACCTTCAACTTAACATGTCCAAAATGAAGACCAATGTCTCTCCCCCAAATCTCTCCTCTAACTTCTTCTATCTTAGTAAGTGACCCAGCATTCAGAAGGCAGCAATGTGGGCTTCATCCCGGCTCCTCCTTGTCCCCTCCACATCATCCTTCACTGACCTATTGGTGTGATCTTCAAAGTTTCTCCCCAGTCCACCCACTTCCCTTCATCCACACCATCACCATATAGGAGCTATTACCCCCTCTCACCTGGTCCGGGGCAGAGCCTTCCTCACCTGCCCCCCCCCCCATCCTCACTCCTCTATTTTCCACAGTGTCACTCTCCTGCTTTTGGTCCTCCAACGGCCCCCCAGTACCCTTAGATCAAAACCCCAACTCCTCACACGCTAGCAGGGCCAGAACCCGTGTGTGTGCGTGCTGAGTCGCTTCAGTCGTGTCCGACTCTGTGCAACCCTGTGGACTGTAGCTGCCAGGCTCCTCTGTCCGTGGGGCTCCCCAGGCAGGAACACTGGGGTGGGCTGCCACCAAAGTGGACCTTCCCGACCCAGGGACCGAACCTGTGTCTCCTGCGTCTCCTGCACGGCAGGCAAGTTCTCTACCGAGAGGGCCGCCTGGGAAGTGCAGCGGAGCCTGCGTAGCTCTGACCTTACATACGCTCCTGCCCCACCGTCAGCACAGGGGCCTCTAGGGTCTCCTAGAGAATAACCTCTTCCTGTCCCATTTCCTCTTCTGGATTTTTGCATCTGTAATTCCTTCTTCCTCTTCGGGTCTTGGTTTTGGTATCACCTCCAAGCAGAACCCTCCTTGACAACCTCTCCAGACTGCTGAAGCAACAGGCTTACTTCCTTCATAGCACAATCCCAAGCTTTGACTGTACCACCCACATGTTTACTTGCCATTACCCACCTCTTCCATGAGAGCAGGAATCATCTCTACCTGTTTACAGTTGTAGACCCACTGCCAACCTCAAGGTCTGACACACTTTTTGTGGAATAAATCAATCAGAAACACATTTATGGAATCCGGTGCTACGTGTCCAGCACTTTGAGTTCACAGGAAGACAGAGTACTCTATTAGAAACATGGAATTAAATGCCATAATCTTTGCCATTAAGGATGGCGCATTCTATTTGAAGAGACAGAATCTGTGGAATGTAAAGATTCAATTTAAGTATTGAATTTTATGGTTTTGGTCAAGCTGAATTGACCAAAGAACTTCCAGTGGGACAGGCCAAACAAATGGTTTGCTTATAGATGAAAAGGGTAAAGTTACAGAAGTTGGAGACATGAGACATGATAAGGTCTGGAACATTCTGAAACAACCCTATGGAGGAGAATGGATGTATAACCTTAGGTCAGAATCAGTTAAAACTACTCAAAACTACCTAGAATGATGGCCTTCTGGTCCTGAAGTAATGTAAAAATTAAAGAGCCCATTTGTTTGTCAAATAGGAGGACATTTTATTCTCTCTACTACCGTCCATACCAAGGAGTTCTGACAATTTCCCAGGTCAACCCAGAATTGGAATGAGATGGGGAGGGGGTATACGGGAGGGAAACTTTCCTGAGAAACAGGCTGGTACCATCTCTGCCCCTTGTCCAAAGGGTTTTCCACTCCCGTCTTGTCCTTGACAGCTCTAGTCATTTTTGGATCATTAACATTTTTCCATAGTCAGTGACAAATTAGGACTTTGCAAGACAGCTGGTGCCCCACACTAAACCTCGGAAATCTACTAGCTCAGGGCAAACAGATGCTCCTCACTGTTCCTGCCTAGCTCACCTAGGGCGGTAAGTGGTCCGAGGTCCTGGGCGTGTTTGCTTAACAGATGTATCCTAATTCAAATGAACTTGGAAGGGATGGGGGAAAATAAATAAGAAATGCAAATGTTTAGCTACTCAAATTTTTCTATCTTAACAACACACTCCAGGGACTCACAGGGGAAAGAGAAAAGTTTGAACATTGCCTATCAATTTTGAGTTCACAGCTAATTTTTTTTTAATGTGGGCCATTTTTAAAGTATGTATTGAATTTGTTGCAATATTGCTTCTGTTTTAGGTTTCGCTTTTTGGCCATGAGGTACATGGAATCCCAGCTCCCTGACCAGGGATCAAACCTGCATCCCTGCATTGGAAGGTGAAGTCTTAACCACTTGTCCACCAGGGAAGTCCTGAAGCTAATGTTCTTTTCATACTATACCTTTTGGTGATTAGTAAGAGTATAGATCAAGAAGTTAAGGGAATGGAGAGAAGGAGGAAATTTGGATTAAGAGAGAAAGTCATAAGTGTGACCTGCTTAAAGGACAATACGGGGCCAAGTTGGATCCATACAGGTAAAACGGGAGAGCGGCAGTTTGTTTGGAAGGCTGAACAAGAGAACTGGACCGAAGCTGTGTCTATAAGTCAAGCGCACTCTTGTGACTCAGACCATTTTTGCTCCCTCAGGTTTATAGGACTATTGGAAATTATCAAACGGGCTAAATTCCGTGCCTGTCATTTTCTGGCATGACTGATGGTGAAGAGACCAGAGACAGCTGTAGTCAAGCTAAAGATGCGCATGAATCACGGGGAGGGAGGGCTGGAGGCTCCAGCTAGTGGACAAGAGCAGGCGAAAGCCTAGAAAACAATGGCAGCCACGGGAAGGAAAGAGAGACACAAGACACTCCCCAGGGAAAAGTCACTAAGATGCAGCGACTAGATGCGTTTAGGAGGTGCTGGAGATGCGCACACCTGACATCCCCCAAGGCTGTAGGCATAGCAGGTGTGCGTCAGCTGGGAAGTCAAGGGTACACGTCAGGAAAGTCAAGAGGAGAGAGACACAGGCTGGGGGTGGGGGAACATAATTATGGGCTTGTTTCTCTACCTGCTAAGCGTAAGGTACCAGTGGGATGTATAGCTGAAAATGCCCAGTAGTTATTAGAGATATAGGAGCCAGGTCCAAAGACTGTGTTAAAACAGCACAGGTGAGAAAACTCACCTGAAATACACAGGAACTTCAGTGCTTTGCTAAAATCTCTGAAGCTTATGAATTGTCTGTTCTTGTTCTTTGTGATGCCCCGAATTATAGATATATATTGCTCAAGACTCTTGATTTCTAAGTCTTTCCAAACAAATAACTATGAATGCAAAGAATTGCAGAGTCTGAAAACACTCCTGGATTCTGCCTGGATCCTGGACATTTGTCTCCTATGTTTATGATGCTTGCCATATCTGGGAACCACTGCATGTCCATCCACAGCGATATAGCACCAATACACTGCCATTAATTTCTCATCCCTTTGTAAATCAATAGGAGATTTTTTCACCTAAATAAATTTAATTTACAAAGTAGCACTACTGTAAGTGAAAAAATAGCATCACTGGTTGTAAACAGGATACAACTCAACAAAGAGCTGACGGGCAGAGAGCCACTGCATTCAGCTGCTGCGTAGGAGACATTTGTCATTTTTTCATACCCATCCTCGGAAAGTCCTTCCTTTATGGGAGGGGATATATATATATATGTATGTGTGTGTGTGTGTGTGTGTGTGTGTGCGCGCACGTATATATATTTATGGCCGATTCATGTTGTATGGCAGAAATCAACACAACATTGTAAAGCAATTATCTTCCAGTTTAAAAAAAAGAAAAAAAAGAATTGAAAAATTAAAAACAAAAACAAACCCAAGAATCTCATGAAGTGTATGCTTTCAGCCACCATACCTGGGACAATTCCAATAAGCTGGACACTGTCGGAATCTATTATGATAAAATATACTTCTTTCACTATTATTCCATTTTCAAGGGAGAGAAAACATCACTGTTCACACCCCACGTTTTAGCACTAAAGTAAGAACCTGAGCTACAGAAGCAGGATGGTGGCACCAGTGGTAAGAACCTGCCAGCCAATGCAGGAGACTTAAGAGATGCAGGTCCGATCCCTGGGTTGGGAAGAAGAGGGCACAGCAGCCCACTCCAGTGTTCTTGCCTGGAGAATCCCCTGCACAGAGAAGCCTGGCGGGCTTCAGTCCATGGGGTGACAAAGAATCAGACACGAAGCCACGTAGCATGCACACATGCACGCAAAATAACTGCAGTAGCAGCCTGTGTAGTTTAAATCCACCCTTTGCCTCTAACAGGTAGTGGCAGCCTGGTCGGCGGTTAACTCTGCTGACCCGTTTCCCACCTGTAAAATCTCCATGCTGGTGGAGCCGCCCCTCTGAGTTCTCAGGAGGATTACCAGATCACATACAATCAGAAGCACAGGGTGCCCGGCAAAGCCAGAGGAAGAACGATCAATAGGATCGATGGATCTAAACTCCTTAGTTAGAGGAACAGATACCACGAATGCACATGCAAAGCAATGTTCCTGAACCCCATGCTCCTGGGGACTTGAACTTGGTAGGAACTTAACACGCTTGTTTACTGCCAAACAGGAATCCATTGACTGTAGCAACCAGTTACTGAGCAGCTTTCATATACCAAGAAATACACCCACGCCTGGCATAGACCATAAAGATATTAAAATAAATAACTAAATTCATTCTCTGCTTTCAAGTATTCCAAACCTATTTCTAACTCAGGAATCTGTTAAAATTTCAAGAGAGAACTCCCCTGACTTGAAGAGAATCTCACCTTTCCAAAAGGTTAAAAAAAAAAACAAAACTGATTTCATTGAGTTCTATCTTTTATACTCACCCAGAAATCATGATTTGTTAATGGCTTGTGATAAAAGTGTACAGCCCATGTCACTGGGACTGTAGAAATCATGCTGACCACACAACAGTCCCTCTACCTCATGTCCAGTCAAAGGTCCCCATAACTCATGATAACTCTGTAATGGTTTAACACCCAGGTCTAGAAAGAAAGGCTATTTTCCCGAAACATGTTGCAGCAGCATTCTTCAAAAGTGATTCATTCTTGGTGGGAACTCTTTGGCATGTTAGGGGATCATTCATCAAGACTGTTTACAACAAAGGTCTTTCTCCAAACTCAGGATGTGTGAAAACAGCCCTTAACTCGATAAAAATAATTCTAACCACCCAAACAAGCAGACAGACTCTACACAGTCGGCCGTAGGTCAAAGCAGACAAAGTGAACGTGAAGGGACTCGTGCAGGGCTCAGGGGAAGCTCTGGTTCTTCAAAGGAGCACATCACTGGCTTGCTCATCACCGCTGAAAATGCTGTCGTTACAGCAGAGTTCCTTCTGCTTTCTGTTCTGAGCCTAATTAAAATGCAAGCTATGAACCCTGCTGTTGGGAGATGGTTCTCCAGGAGTCTCTTGCATTTTTCCTGGCTTGTGAGCAGAAGCACTGCCTGCCTTTGCAACAAGCTATTTGTTTAAGAATTTTGCACAACAAACAGCCTTGGAAGACAGAAGGGTTGTCTCCTGACACAGAGCAATGGTAGGGTCTGTGTACCATCCACAGTGATAAAGATAACACCTCCCTCTGGGGAAGAGGGTAGATACTGCCCATTATAAAAGATTTGGGGCTTCCCAAATTTGGGGTCCCTCTCTTAGAGCAAAACCCACACCAGGACACCTCTGCAGGCATCGCCAGCCCTGTTTGTCTCACCCTGTGGGAATCAGAGCTCTGGGAGGCAGCACAAATGCTGACACTGAGACTGTGTGTACCCAGCTGCCCTCTGTCTCCAACCCAAGTCTTGCGTCCTCAACGACATCCAGAAAACCACAGCAGGGCATTTGTTAGCCTGCAAGAAGGGGGAATCTCTGACATCTGCCGTATCATTAATGACGGGGACAGAGGAGAGAGATACAACAGTGAGTGAAGAGTCAATCCCACCAGGGAACTGTGAGTAGGAAAAACATGGGGACCACAGTGAGGTGATGATCGCTCAAGAAAGCAGGCTGGCTTAACCACAAAGCCAAGCAGGCTTGCTTAGCAAAAAACACATCCAGAGCATGAGACAGGCCCCCAAACAATAAAACGAGGGTGGCATGAGCCCCACATCCTGCCCAGTGAGCTCAGGGAGTTAATGATCCCTAGGACATGCTATCTGTACACACAGAAACAATAATTTGTGGACCTGGCTTGACCACATAAGGACAGGAAAACCCCCCTGCCCAAGCTGGAGGAGGAGCTGCTGATGGAAGCACGAGGTCTGCTCAAGAAAGACGAAGACGTGCTCCCCCTCCCCACTCTTCCTCTGACTGCAAAACCATGGCCCCGTAAGTTCCCAGGGCACAGCAACCCCTTGCCTGCTTCACAAGTCCTGTTCTAATGAATCACTTCTTATCTACCACTTTGCCTTGCGCTGAATTCTTTTCTGTACTGAGATATAACGGACTAAGGTACTGGAGTTCTTTGGAACCCCTGAAATGACACCAAACTGTTACATTAATATTCTTTTATCACTCGGAATCTTTATCAAAAGGCCCTCTGAAGCCTCCTCATGCTTACACTGTAAATATAACAGCATGCTTGCTATATGGAGATGGCTTCAGAACACGTTCTCTCAAGCCCTCTTTGAGGCGCCCTCTTCCTTCTCCTTCTCTCCTGCAAAGAAACTCAGAGACCCATTGCTCTGTGAAACTCAGCCACCACACACCTCGGAGGTTCCAGAGTGCTGAAGACCCAGAAATCAGAAGAGCTGGTGCAGAAAGAGAAAAATGATAGAGATTATTCCAACATCTTGGCAACTGTGTCAAGAGTCAGCCCTATCAAATATTGTTATTTAATTCAGAGTTGAGAGATTCTAAGATTTAGTTTGTGAACGTATCTCTGCTAAGAGTAAAGAATAAAGAACAACTTTAAATCTTTTGTTTAATTTTTCTTAAATTTGAGACCAAACTAATCACCATAATTAATTATCATGCTTAACTAGTCTACTGGAATACTAAGGGTTGGCAAACTATGGCACAGTGACCAAATCCAGGCTGCTGCCCGTTTCTATAGATGAAGTTTTCCTGGAACACCAGCATGTCCGTTCAGTCGTCATTGCTGAAGGTTACTTTTATGCCTCCACAGAAGTAAGTCGTGGAGACCGAGCCTGGATGGCTCGCAAAACCTGAAATAGTTACTGTCTGACCCTTCACAGAAGTTTACTGACTCCTGGTAAATCCTAGCTTTCCTTCCAGCAGCCTTGCTGCCTGAGTTATTTTCCTGAATAGCACAGCTGGATCCTTCCTTCCTTCCTGAAGGTCTCTGATGCCTCACAGGATAACCATGTTCCTAGACCCCCACTCACAGCCAACCTTCTCCTCTGACTTCACCTAGCATCACACACCCTTTCTCCTGCACCCCTGACCTTCCCTCTCCTGGGACACCCCTCTCCCATGAGGTCACCTAGGATCCTGCCCAGCTCTGTACCCTTGTAGACAATATTCTCATCAGTTTCATCATCCATAAAATGGGACAATAATAACTGTGCTTCCCTTGTGGGCTTGGTCTGAGAGTTGAAGGAACGCTTGTTTGTAAAACACATAGAATTGTACCTGAGACACAGGCTCCACTAAGCATGGCTACTCAGGAATGGAAGTTACAGAGGTCACTTCTCCCCTTGCCACTGACACTCTACAATAACAGCTAATGTTTAGGGGCTTCCCTGGTAGCTCAGCACTCAAGCATCTGCCTGCCAACGCAGAAGATGCAGGTTTGATCCCCTAGGTCAGGAAGATCCCTTGGAGAAAGAAGTGGCAATCCACTCAAGTATTCTTGCCTAGGAAATCCCAGGAACAGAAGAGCCTCTTGGGCTCCAGTCCATGGAGTTGCCAAAGAGTCAAACACGCCTTAGGGACAACAACAATATTTACATGACCTCCCTATTAGGAGGCATCAATCCAAGCCTTTTATATGCATTCTTTAAGTTAACCCTGGTAAAGCTCCAGGAAGTACTAATACTTAGGATTATTCTTAATTGATTCGTGAGGAATACAGATAAGAAGACTTGCCTAAGGTCACACAGCTAACAAGCCAGCACTTCACTCACTTAGTTTTGGCTTTAGGTCAATGAATCAGTAAGTTAGCAAACAGACCCAAATAAAGCAACGGAGCCTTCCCCCGTGACGCAGTGATAAAGAACCCACCTGCCAATCCAGGAGATGTGGGTTCAGTCCCTGGGTTGGGGAGATCCCCTGGAGGAGGAAATGGCAACCCACTCCAGTATTTTCATCTGGGGAAGCCCACGGACAGAGGAGCCTGACGGGCTGCATTCCACGGGGTCACAGCAAGTCGGCTCCGACTGAGCATGCGTGATGCGAGGCGGCACCGGGGATGCTCTGGGGGAAGGCCCGGAGGTGGAAGAGGGTCTCTATCAGTAGCTGAGAACATCAACGACACCAAAGCATCCCTCCCCTTAAGGCAAGTGGTCCTATGTGACAAACTCAAGCACAGTCACGCCCTGCTAAAATGGTTCCCCAGGGCACTTTAGCTTAACCTTAGCTTCAACTCCTTTATTAAGACATAAACAAAACACCTAACCTAGATATTAAGGGTCCTGTGAAAATGTCTCCCTCAGTCAGCCACTTGCCTGTGCTTCTCCCTCGCAAGTTCATAGCCCTCCGTGCCCGACATTAAGGCGGAAGTGCTAACCAAGGCGGGTCCAACCCAACCAGTGTTCATCAGTGAAAGGAGATTGATCAGGGGGAAAATGAACTGCCTGGCGCTGAGACAGCCCTTGCAACTGCATCCTCAATTAAAACTGAACTGTGCAATCTTCACATTTAAAGGGAAATCGATGGCATTGACTGAGTCCAAAAAAGGCAGCCACATATGAACACGTTACAGATCTGACTGCTACAAAACATGGTTTTGAAATAAAACATATAAAAATGACTGTGTGTGTTTTATGGCCAAACGCGATAACCAGGCTACCCAGTGGGGAAGCTAACAAAGTACCCGTTTTATCAAGGGAATGGGGTGCAACTGCTTTGAGTGAGGTCTCTGCTGGTGATCCTTCTCTGCAAGCCCCTCAGTTGTCAGTAATTTCCTGGAGGGTTTTTCTTTTTAACAGTGAGGATGTGAACGAATTTTTAGCCCCCTTTCCTGGGGCTGCACACAGCAGTCAATTAAATTAGTGTCAGAACCTTAAAAGACACCAAGGTAATCAGTCTAGGTGGATTGGGGCCACATGGGCTCCAGATCTAGATTTGCAAGGCAGTCATTAGTCTCCAGGCGGCTGGGTTGGAGAATTACACCTTTTTCGTTGGGAGGAAATTTAGTAGTGACAGTAAGGCTGACAGGCTAGGGAATTATCTTTCAAATTTTAGTAGCATCATTCCAGGCTGGCACTGAATTTTGGTCTCAATAGTTTTATCAGTCTCAGGGAGGCTGATTATCGATAACTAAAGGGGCACCTGACTCCCAAGACAGGTGTGCATTGGGCTATTTAAACACATGAACTGCTATAAATTATGCAGAAACAAAAGTGTTAATGCCAAGCTTAAAATGGTGCATAAAGACTTATTCAAAGAATTTGGTTTTTTAAGAGTAGTGCAGATTTGTGAAAGTCAACCAAAGCTGCTTGGGAAATATTTGTTCTCAAGACCTGATGCTCCTGGCAAACTTATGTGTAAGACAGATCCTCCAGGAAGCCTCACAGAAGAAATGATTTTTTTGGGAACCATCAGGATGGAATTTCAGGTTTATCTTAGTTATATGGAGGTGTGAGGCTTTTATGTTGCTTATGCCTTCATAATATAACCTGGCAGTATTTTCATCCAATTATTCAGGTTTTCATTAAATCTGATGCCAGGAAAAAGAGGAACCTTGAAAAAGAACTAGAGGGAAAAAAAAAAAGCAGCAGCCAATTTTCATATCTCTAAATGAAAGTGAAGTGGGATGAAAACTGTAATGTAGCAAATAATTCCCAGAGGCCTGGTGAACTGGTCTCCAGGGTTGAGCAGTTAAACTGCCAATAAAAACTAAACTAAATAAGGAGAAATAAGACAGCAAACCCAAGAGCTAAAGCAATCATTTGTTTCTCACAGTTCTGGAGGCTGAGAAGTCCAATATCAAGGTGCCAGAAGATTTGGTGAAGACCCTCTTTCTAGTCTGTAGGATCCCATCCCCATCACACCCTCACGTGGAGAACAGCAGAGAGGAGCAGTCCCTGTCTGATTGGAGGAGTACAACTCAATGACTTTTGTCGCTATATAACTCTTAAAAGCATCTCCTTTTACTATCAAAAGGGTCTTGCTTTGGATGAAAAAAAATCAAATGATCCCCCACATGTCTCACCAAGTCCAACATAGATCTTCCCTCTAGAGTTGGAAAAAGTTACTGTTTCTTTACCAGAGCTCCAGATAAAGACACCACTTACATTTAGTGGGCATGCCATATGAAATATATAAATCGGCATGTCCCAGAATGATTATATGAGACACTTGAAGATGATAAAATAGACAAAGAGTAGAGGAAATGAGTTTCGTTTACTGTATGCTTATTCCAAGCAGAGATGCGTTCCTTAGAGTGGCAAGCAGCATGAGCTGTACAGCTTACATTGTCTCTGCCCCATGGAGTGCTGACCCTGGAACCCCGGCAGGTCATCTGAGAGCACAGCACAGCGTGGTACATTTAACTGTCCCATGAGGGTGTAAGAATCTACCTTAAAAACACTTTGTAGTTTCTGGCATATTCAGCTCAGTTCAGTCTCTCAGTCATGTCTGACTGCGACCCCATGGACTGCAGCACGCCAGGCCTCCCTGTCCATCAGCGACTCCCTGAGTTTACCCAAACTCATGTCCACTGAGTCGGTGATGCCATCCAACCATATCCTCTGTCACCCCCTTCTCCTCCCGCCTTCAATCCCTCCCAGCATCAGGGTCTTTTCCAATGAGTCAGCTCTTCGCATCAGGTGGCCAAAGTATTGGAGTTTCAGCTTTAGCATCAGTCCTTCCAATGATTATTCAGGACTGATTTCCTTTACGATGGACTGGTTGGATCTCCTTGCAATGCAAGGGGCTCTCAAGAGTCTTCTCCAACACCACAGTTCAAAAGCATCAATTCTTCAGTGCTCAGCTTTCTTTATAGTCCAACTCTCACATACATACATGACCACTGGAAAAACCACGGTCCATGAGTAGATGGACCTTTGTTGGCAAAGTGATGTCTCTGCTTTTTAATATGCTGTCTAGTTTGGTCATAACTTTTCTTCCAAGGAGTGGCAGATAGTAAGCATTCAAGGATTATTAATGATTCAAGCATCATTATACATATAATGATTTTATATATATATATATATGATTGAAGCATCATTATATACTTCAACTGTTTTCTTAGCTAAGACAGGAACCAGAGGGACATGGATCAAGTCTTCACCACATTGAATCCAGCTGTGCCTGAGTCACCCTCCCTAACCTTCTCAGTTACAGGAGTCAATATGTCTTTTTCCTTTTTATGCTGAAGTCAATTTGATTGAGTTTCTATCACTTACAATCAAAAGACCCTAAAGAAATGCAGCTGCAAGGAAAAAGTGCAGGGTCCACGGCTGTGGGGATCTGCGACACCTGAGCGGCAGTGCCTGAGCTGAGGGAGGGCCCAAGGCTGTGGACCCGTCTGGCTCACTCATGACTGCCCCCAGGGCCTTCCACGAAGCAGATTCTTAGTCCTGTGAGGGGAACTATCAGAAGAATAAGCTGTGAAATAGCTGGCTTCTCAACTCTACTTGGATGAGTTGCAGCTGCAGTAATTCTGCACAACAAGCCACTGACTGGGGAGCCTCCCAGCCGCGTGGGCTGTGGCTCCGCCGCGTGAGTCCGCAGACCCCCCCGCGCTCAGAGTCAGCAGAGCAGGACTGGAGTCGCTGGGGCCTGCCTGTTCCTTGAGCCTGTCGTTGGCCTTCTTCCTGGCCCCCAGCACAGCCTGGATATGTTGTCCTCATGGTGATGGCTGAGGGGCGAGGGGCCAGGGCCATCTCATAAGCGTTTTACAGGACTTTGCACTATAGCCACTGACATTGTTTGCCAAAGCAAATCACATAGACAGAAGCAAGGTCTGGGGCAGGGAAGCACATTTGGCTTCCTGAGAGAAAATAACTTGCAAAGGGGCCGTGCGGGGCATGAACGCAGGCGGACACGAAGCCTGGGGGCATGCGTGCAACTGACACGCCTCTCTAACCCTCCGAATTCTTTCCAATTGACTTCAAGCTCAGAAAAGCCAGACATATAATCCAGATATTAAAAACTGAGTTTACTGTCAAGAGAAAAGGTGCATCATAAAAGCAATCAAATAAGAAAGGAGTTTGGAGATTTTCAACAGGATCGTCCCCCCGCCCCCCAAAATCCAGAACTGACATTGACATAGCTTCCAGCCAAAGTATTTTCTTTAACTTAATCATTCTCAAGTGGCTTGCATATAACTCTACAGGAATTCACAGGCCTAAAAGTCAACCACAGGAAAGACAGTGTTTACATCATTCCACTGAGGTCAAAAGGTGAGATGTCGGATTTCAGTCAGGATCCTAGTGAGGACAGCCCATTCCAAGGGGTAACGTAAGAGAGATCAGCAGAGTTTACTCTCAAGGCTGTGGGCAGAGTTTTCAGAGGCATCAAAGGATAGAGTCACCTAGGCACCAGGGAGCCAAGGAGAACAGTGCGGTCTTAAGCGGAAAGTGGTGTTGCTGGGAACGTAAACTGGTGCAGCTACTACGAAGAACTTCCCAGGTGGCGCTAGCGGTAAAGAACCTGCTTGCCAATCCAAGAGACATAAGAGATGCAGGTTTGATCCCTGGGTTGGAAAGATCCCCTGGAGAAGGAAATGGCAACCTGCTCCAGTATTCTTGCCTGGAGAATCCCTGTGGACAGAGGAGCCTCCTGTGCTGCAGTCCATAGGGTTGCAAAGAGTTGGACAAAACTGAAGTGATTTAGCACACACTCACTATGGAGAACAGTAAAGAGATTCCTTAAAAAATTAAAAATAGAGTAGCCATATGATCTAGCAATCCCACTCCTGGGCATATATCAGGACAAACTATAATTTGAAGAGATGCATGCACCCCTATGTTCATCGTGGTACTATTTACAATAGACAAGACATGGAAGCAACCTAAATGTGCACTGACAGAGGAATAGATAAAGAAGATGTGGTGCATGTATACAGTGGGTACCACTCAGCCATAAAGAAGAACGGAATCGTGCCAGATGCAGTAACAGAGGTGGACCCAGAGAGTGTCATACTCAGCGAAATACTTCAGATAGAGAAGGAGACAGAGCGCATGACAACCCTTACAGGTGAACTCTAAAAAGAAATGATACAAATGAGCTTACAACACAGAAAGAGACGCACAGACTCAGAGAATGAACTTATGGTTGCTGGGGTTGGGGAGGAAGAACGGGTAGTTAGGGAGTTTGGGATGGACAGGCACACATGGCTCTATTTAAAATGGATAACCAGCAAGGACCTACGGTATAGCACAAGGAACTCTGCTCCATGTAAGCGGCAGCCTGGGAGGGAGGTGAGTTTGGGTTAGAATGGATACATGTATACTTTTGGTCCAGTCCCATTGCTGTTCACCTAAACCATTACAGCGTTGTTAGCTGGCTACACTCCAATACAAAATGAAAAGTTAAAAATAAATGCTGAGAAAAAGAAGGAAAGCACAGTTTTCATTACATCGCACACACATGCACGCGCGTGCACACACACACGTGCACACACACACACAGGAGAGAAGTGCTGGATGAATGGAGCTGTTCGTGGGGCCCACGGAAAGCTCCCGTTGTGGGAGGGGCCGCCTAACCTAGCTGTGGATAGAGACAGAGGATAAGGAAAGCAGGAAGATACATAACCTAAATATCTGGTTTTCATCCTCCAAACTCCTACAGCCACCCGCTTTGGCTGAATCTAACTGAAAACCAGAGGTTAGCGTGAGTCTAGGTGATGCATTCTGGGAAGGTCATCACTCAGGGGCACAGAACCAAGGATAAGGGGAGAACTGGTGTGGAGTCAGAAGGTGTCCAGACCACTTAGGGAAACCTCTGAGTAGTCAGAAGCACTACTCTCTGATTTCTCTGTTCACTATCCACTTGGGGTTGTCAACAGTGCCTGTCTCCAAATATACCCGACTCTCTGCCCTTGAGAGCATGATTCGTGACACTGCTTTGCCCTCTAGCGTGGCTTCAAGCACGTGTGCTCAGTCATTTCAGCCATGTCCAACTCTTTGAGACCCTGTGGACTGTAGCCCATCAGGCTCCTCCATCCATGGGATTTCCCAGGCAGGAATACAGGAATGGGTTGCCATTTCCTTCTCCAGGGGATCTTCCCAACCCAGGGACCACACCTATGCCTCCTGCTTGGTAGGTGGATTCTTTTACTGAGACACCAGGGAAGCTTGTGAATCACTTTTAACCAATAGAAATGGCAGCAGTGACAGAATGATGTGATTACATGTATATTCTTATATTAAATAAGAATTCAATGCCCACTTTGGAAGAGACTGTCTCCCTTGATGACTTTGGTGAAGCATGTGGTCATTTCAAGGGAGGCCCCTGTGTCAAGGTACTGAGGGTGCCTGAGGTCAACAGTTACTAATAGGTAGGAGCTGAAAGTGGTCTCCAGCTGCCAGCCAGCGAGAAACTAATTCTACCAACAGTCACAAAAATGTGGAAGTGTATCTTTCCCCAGTCAAGCCTTCAGATGAAAACCCGGCCCTTGTTGACCCCTTGGCTTGCAACCTGTGGAGAACCGGCAGGAGACACCCACAGAGATGGCACGCTGCTTCAAGGGCGGAGCTCGTGGTCCCCGTTACATCAGCAGACGGCTAACAGGTGCACCGGGGGCCACGGCAGGCCCCCAGCCTCGTCTCGCTGAGCCCTCCCAGCGAGGCTGTGATATCAGCGTACTCACTCATAGAAGAGAAAGGAGCCTGAAGCGTAGAGAGTTTATTCTTCTGACTCAAGGCCGTATAGCAGGTAACACAGGGCTCAAACACAGGCGGACTTCAGAGCCCACCCCTCACACTGTTCTGTGCTGTTCAATCATTCTGCACCTTTGACCTGCCGTCATTCTGCTCAAAGCCCCACAGTTGAGAGCCACGGTGTCCACCACCCAGGAGTCTTCAGTGACCTACAAACTGTAATACCTAACCCTTTCAAGGCGCTTACTCTATGCCAAGCATGTCACAGGCACCTCTCCATTTAGTCCTCCCAACAGCCCTGTGATGTAGGCACTCATTCCCCAGTTGACAGATGAGGACATAAAGGCACAGAGGGATTCAGTATCATGCCCGAGGTCATCCCGGCAGTAAGCAGAAGACCTGGGAATCAAACCCAAGTAATCTGGCCCCATTTTTTTTTAACCAGCATAAAATCTACTGCTTCTAAATTACAATTAGAATCACAACGTTTGATAATGATCAATGTGTTCAAAATGAATCAGTGGGGTCCATCTCTCTAAAAATGTCATTCTCACTCACTTGCCTTCTGATACATTCTCTTAAACAGAAGAGGAAGCAAGGGAATTACGTTGGATTGTGCAAAACCCTGCTTCTTCCCAAAAGGGAGAGTCACATACATGAACACCATCCGTTGGGTGTGTCAGGACAGAAGTAGTTTATGAGCCATTGACCCAGGGATTAGATTCTCTATCCCTTAGCCTTGAGTTCAAGGCCTTCCATGACTCGGTCAGGATCTGTAATTCCCACATTAATTCTCACAGTTCCCTCTTCATGTAATCCACACTCTAGAAAAGCCAAACTTCTTATACATATCCCATAATATCTCTGCTCACGCTGGCTTCTTCCACGTTCCCCTCATCTCCACATGTCCAAACACTTCCCATCATTCAAGGGTCATCTGAAACTCCCCTCCCTCTTAGCATCATTGTCAGTTGCTTTTCTCAGGACTCCCGCCGCCCACCTTCAAGCTGGAAGCGAGTCCTTTCTCCTCTAAGCGCCCATTCCATCCTCTCCTGCACGTCCACCAGAGGCTCACTGGTCTCTGCCTTGTGTCACAGTTACCTCTGCACATACCATGGTCACAGTGACAGTTGTAACAACAAAAACGTGCTTTCTACAGGAGTACTCTGCATCAGAGCTAAAGGCTTTGACACACATTTTCACTTGAAGACGTGCCTCTCAGACAAGCAATCCCCATATGTGTGCATGTGCTCAGTCGTGTCCAACTCTTTGGGACCCCACAGACTGGACCCCACCAGGCTCCTCTGTCCATGGGACTCCCCAGGCAAGAACACTGGAGTGGGTCACCATCTCCTTCTCCAAGGGGCCTTCCCGACCCAGGGACTGAACTTGCATCTCCTGTGCCTCCTGCACTGGCAGGAGGATTTTTTACCTCTGAGCTGCCTGGGGAGCCATGCCTGGACATAAAAGCGATGATACCTGAAGAAAGGAAGATGGTAAACATTTTTCTAAAGTTTACAGTTGAACAGAATTCCAGAAGTTTTAGCCCTTATTGCATTTTTCCATCCTTTGCTCAGCAAAGCTACAGAAAAAAAGGTCCTTCCATTTTACTGCACGAGCTGACCCTTCCCCCAAGGGAAAGGGGAGCTGGCTAGAATGCTGTGAGAGCTGACCTGACCCCCTCTTCTATCCTATCACTACAAGTAGGCACAGACTCCAGTCAAGAGCAAATGTGCACCCTTATTTTTCAATCTGACAGTGCTATTTGTGGGAATTGAACCTCAACATCTTTGGGGAACTTTATGCTCTTCCATCCTGAACTAGGGTGCAGCTAATTTTGTGGTATAAAATTTTTATGTATAGGTATAGTGGAGCTTCCCTGGCGGCTCCATGGTAAAGAATCCTCCCGCCAGTGCAGGAGATGCAGGTTCGATCCCTGGGTCGAGAAGACCCCCTGAAGAAGGGAATGGCAACCCATTCCAGCATTCTTGCCTGGGAAATCCCATGGACAGAGGAGCCTGGTGGGCTACCATCCATGGGATCACAAACAAGTCAGACACAACTTAGTGATTAAACAACAACAGTATAAAGTAACAATGCTAAAATAGCAATAACTACCATATTTTGAGTGGAACATATTATATGTACATATTGATCCCTTTTAAAAAGTTACCCAGGTACTTCCCTGTGGTCCAGTGGTTAGGACTCTGCTCCCTCTGCAGAGGGCATCGGTGGTTCAATACCTGGTTGGGGAACTAAAACCCCAAGGCGGGGGTGCAGGGGGCCACAAAAAGAAGTATTTGTTGAACACTAAGAGCATGCTGTCTGAGCATCTGTCAGGGTAACAATAAATGTTAAAAATAATAATAATAATAATTAAATTAAAATTTAAAAGTTAGCCAGCTAGCAGAAAGGGACATAGGCTCCAGAATCCATACTTGCAACCAAGACATGTCAGGACAGCCAGCTACAGAATATAGCAGAATACAGAATACCTAACAGCAGAATACAGAATACAGCAGAATACAGCTACAGAATACAGCAGAATACAGAATACAGCTACAGAATACAGAATACAATAGAGTGTGTGTGCTATCTCACCACAGTGCTAAAAGCTATCATCCTTTCTTGCAAAATTTCATATAACTCTTACAGTGAGCCAGATACTCATTTCAGTTACTTTACTTTACATGAGGAAAGGACAACTCCAAGAGGCTAAGGACTTTGTCCACGTCAGACAGAGAACAAGCAGGAAAGGTGAGGTTTGAGCCTGGCGTTATCTAAGGCCAAGCCCTGCATTCTGGTTCACAGGGCTGAGCAGCCCGGGGGTCATGCGATCATTTTACTCAGCCCCTCAGCAGATCACATTTGGGAAAAAGAACCAAGGAAACAAAAAGGATCCTAGCTTTCTTTTAAAACAATGAAATATTAAACGATAATTTTACTCAAATAGTCAAACTGCAAATATACAATAAAAAGTAACACTATTATTTTTAGCCACACTATTATGGCACCTAAATTTTACATTTTTAAAACAAATCCATGTGTTTGAGAGACAAACTAGAATATGCATAAATAAAATGGGATTTGCCTCAAAATAATTCAGTGGGAACATAGATGAAACAAGATTGGCAATGAATGAATCCTGCCCTCACTGAGCAATTGCTACATCATGATTCATGATGTTATCTGTTATCTGTGTGTGTGTTTGTATTTGTCCATAATAAACAATTCTCTGAAAATAAAGAAACCCACAGAAATAAAACGTAAACTTTCCTCCTCTCACTCCGGGTCAGATCCTGTTTACCTTCCCCCCCCAAATAACCACTGTCGTTTCTGTCTATGTGTCCCGTAATGTGTCAGCTATGCACAAATGAACGGCTACAGATGGAAACACACGAACATCTATTTCTCCCCTTGGCTTCTGTCACATGACAACACACCCTGGTGGCCTTCACGGCCCCTCCTCCCATCCCTCTGTCCATCACATCATCCTGTTTATTTCCTTCATGGCATTTAAAATCTACACATGTTGGCACAGGACAGCCCACACACCGCACGGAAGAGGCACCCCTGACCAGTGCAACCGTAGCCTGCATGCAGCAGCAGAGACTCACCGGAGCATAAAATAGTGAATAAATCTCAAAAAAGTTTCATCGCCCCACAATGGAAGCTTGTACCCATCCCACTGATATGAAATAAAATACTTAGAATAAGTAGATCCACAGAGACAGAAAGCAGATTAGTGGTTGGATTTGTGTGACCATGAGATTAAAAACTCAAATAAATGCTTTGGAGAAAAATAATAGCATCCTGGCAGGCTGCATCTTCCAATCTAGTCCAAGTTGTCAGGAAAGGCTTCCTGGAGGAAGTGATACTTCAGCTGGGAGCTAATAGAAGAGCAAGTTTGTTAGCTGAGTGAAGAGAGGAAAGCAGGGGAACAGTTCTCCTTGCAGGTACAGTGGTCACATTGTTCTGCTTTGTCCAGACTTTCCTGGTTTTAGCACTGGAAATCCCACAGAAGGGAAGTTCTTCAGTCCCAGGAAATTGAGATAGTTGGTCACCCAAGTCAGGTGAATTGTATGTGCAAAGGCCCTGAGGCAGACAGGAACAGTCCCACTTCAGGAAAGACAAGAGGGCACGTATAGCTAGGACACGATCATCAGTGTGTGTCAAGGCAGGAAAGTTGTCTTCAGGAGGCTTTTTTGCACATCAAGGAATTTTTGTGCTCGACATCTTGGCTGCTGGAGAAATAGGGTGTTTTACGTGGAGATCATACAAGCAAAGGCGAGATGTTGTGAAACTTACCCCGTACCGAGTGGAAAGTTGCCTAGCGGACACTGGAAGCAAACAGCAGGTCATCGACTCAACAAGTGACAGCTTCTGTTAATACACTATTGCTATTTCAAAGTGGGGAGAATCACCAATTATGAATTGAGAATTCCAGTGTGAACTTGGGAGTCTGGGAGCTGGTGGGTGCATCTTTGGAGAACGTACAGAAGCTGCGGACACAGGCTGTGCGTTTCTGTCATGTCAACTTGCAGAGAACAAGAGACCAAAGACTGAACTGTGCTTTGACTCGGGTCAGCAATAATAGAGTTCCCCATTGTGGAGGACTGAATTCTGTCAAAAATTTAATTTTTTAAATAAATAGAACAGAAAGGTCAAAATCCTGCTAGCAGAAAAGTGGATCTGAAATTGGAAATTGCTCAGAAATGCCTTTTACTTCCTCTCTGTTATATTAATGACTTTTCCAAACTCACTCCCAAAGGAATTTCTCTTAGATATGCTAATGTCACTCTGTCTCTTGAAAAACCACCTGTCAAATAGTGCCATTGAAAAGGCCCTAACAGAAGATACACTTGGAAATCACCCATGATTAGCGGTTTTATTTAAAGTGAAACTAAAAGGAACAGATTCTGTCCCTACAGATTCAAGTGGCAAAACCTACAAGGGCCGTCCCCTGGATTCTCATCACAGCCTCTCCCCTCTGCCCGGACCATTCCCTCTGTCTTTCTCCTCCCAACTCCCCTGTCCTGGCAGAGACCTCGGTAGTGGTGGTTTAGTTGCTGAGTCATGGCTGACTCTTGCGACCCGTGGACTGTAGCCCGCCGGGCTCCTTTTCATGGGATTCTCCAGGCAGGAATACTGGAGTGGGTTGCCATTTCCTTCTCCAGGGGATCTTTCCACCCAGGAGTCGAAACCAGGTCTCCTGCACTGCAGGGAGACTCTTTACCAACTGAGACACCAGGGAAGCCTTGGCTGAGACCTTAGGAATCATATTAAAAAGCAAACTGTCCCCAGTTCCCCAGGTTTGATGGAAGATGTCACCTTAAGCCACCAGGACATCAGTGTTTTTCCTTACAGGACACTTAGTCACCTCTCGTCTCCTTTACCCTCGCCAGACTGAAAGCGGCTCGAGGGTGGAGACCTGATGTACACCGGCAACAGCTATGACGCCAGAATGGAGAGCAAAGCCTGTCCAGTGGGGATTCACGGCAAATCCATGTGGCATTGAACGACTGCTCATTGGTACTTTGCGTTGGAAGGACTGCATTGTCCCACATTCTTTATGAACATCACTGAGTTCCATTTGACCCCCTGGACAATTCTATAAAGTGATATAACCAGTCAGACTGAGCAATCGACAGTCTGGGGTTCAATTAATTTGTCAAAGTTATGTTGCCAATAATTGGTTAGGCCGTGACTCTAATGAAGCATGTGGCTTCAAATCTGACATTTTCAGCCATTTCAACAGTGACTTACAAGGCAAGCACAGGAGGCTATGCATGCATGGCATGATTTGATTTAAAGAAAACTAACTACTTTCAACTGCAATGAAGAATTCCAGCCCACAGTGCTTTCCTTCTCCAGGACAGAATGAAAACTGAAGGGAAGAGACCCATCAGACGTGGAGCCTTCTTCAGACTGAACCCTGCCTCCCCTCAAGAAAGACTGCTCAGGTGCTCAGCTGTGTGAGCGTCAGTCGCTCAGTCGTGTCCGACTCTTTGCAGCCCCGTGCACTGTGGCCTGCCAGGCTTCTCTGTCCTTGGGGTTCTCCAGGCAAGAATGCTGGGGTGGACTGTTCCTACCCCAGGGCTCTTCTGGATGCAGAGACGAAACTGGAACCTGTGGTCCTGCACTGGCAGGTGGAGTCTTCACCATGAGTGCCACCTGGAAGGCCCCACTCACTGTTAATGACTGGAAACCCAGGTTTCCCGGGTAATCAAAGCCCTTCCTGATCGACTCTGCAGTGCCAATATGAGGGGAAAGACAGACACAGGGTCTGGGTGAGGTGGGGAGGGGGAGGAGGGGGAGGAGGAGCCGGGGGAGGAGGGAGAACAGGGGGAGGAGGGGGAGGAGGGAGGAGGGGGAGGTGGGGCAGAGCAGCACAGGAGTGTGAACTTAAGGAGGTGCTCCCCTCCTGGTCGTGCAAGCTCCGGCTCAGCTCTGGAAGGAGCCCCTTCATTCATGCGCCCGAGACACCCTGTCACTTGCCTCCAGTCCTGAGACGCAGGGATCTCTGATGCGATGGGTCGAGGGGGTAATGCAAGCAGAGAGAAGATTCAGAAGAAGACAGGAGGCCAGGTCCAGGGCTGGAGCCACCGCCCAGGAAATGCGGGAGACGCTGAGGGATCTGGCCAGCGAGCGCCCCACCAGGGGCAGCTCCCACCACCACATCCCCAGGGAGCACGGACACCCAACCAGGAGGCCCTTTGCCCTGGCTGCTGAAAGCCCTCTGGCCACAGCATGTGTCAAATGAGTGTCAGGATGCCAGGAGGCCATCTCCCCCGAATGTACTCAGGACAACTGTAGGACCAGGGAGACCCCTTGCCAGCCAGCAGGAGGGGGGAATCAGACGTGGGGGGTGAGAGGCCGTGTCTGAATGGTGCCCGTCTAGAGCCTGAGGTGTGCCCACCACCATGTCTGGACATTGGTCCAGACAACACGAGTCCCTGGGACACTGAGGAGATCCAGATGGGCCAGGGAGGAATTTGTGGAATTTTAACGTGTTCAAGCAAGACAAAGTCCCATCAAGCTGAAGGTGTGCTTATTCAGGACACCTCAGATCATCACACATGCTGGTGAATTTAGGCTTTGGAACTCTGTCTTTAAGAAGTTTCTGGCTCAGAAATCTCAAGATGGCAGCATCACAGATGTGTTTCATTTGTCCCACAAATGGTTTGAGATCTTTTGGATTACCAACATTTACAAATTAAGAGGTTTCATCAAAAAATATTTTTAGTATCTATAGTATTCCTAAAAAAAAAAAAAAAAAATCAGATGCTCTGACAACAGAAATCTCACCTTCCTACATGGCAGCTGCCCCACTGAGATGGCGTGAAGGCCAAGTTTGCCCCAGTCTCTAGCATTCCCTAATATCTCTCCATCACTAACCAAAGTCAAAGGTTCACTTCTATTTATCATGGTGCTTGTTCTGCTGTTTCTGTTGCAGTGAGAAATATTTCTCCATGGTCCTGCCCCTAGTGGGGGGGAGGGCAGGGAGACGATGAAAGAGGCTAAGACATTCCTGCGTTTCTGGTGACCAGCCTTCTGCCATCCTCATGCCATCAGCCTGGCCCATGTTGGCCTCAGTCTGTTCTGGGAAAGAGGGGTGGGGGGAATCAGTGCTGTAATACTGAGGTCACATAATGTGACCCTAACATCAAAATAGTACCGAGCGTGGTCAGGGCTAGTGGGAACTCCAGGCTACCAGTTACCAGCTGGGTAAATTCATACAAGAAACTCACACTCCGTGAGCCTCAGCCTCCTCGTCTGAAAGGCGGGCACAACAACAGCACACACTCCCCAGGGCTCTGTGACAACAAACACGCACGCACTCAGCCCAGGGCAGATACCCAGTCGGCACAGCAGTGTTAGCAGCTACATGGCCACTGCTTCCTTCCCGGGGGCTAAGTTCAAGGCATTCCTTCCCCGCTTCCTCTCTTTCACCTGTGCCTAACATTGTCATTGTTCAGTCACTAAGTCATGTCTGACTCTTTGCGACCCCAGGGACTGTAGCTCACCAGGCTTCCCTGTCCTTCACTATCTCTCCAAGTTTTCTCAAACTCATGTCCGTCGACTCGATGATGCCCTCCACGCATCTCATCCTCTGTTGCCTCCTTCTCCATCTGCTCTCAACCTTTCCCAGCATCCGTCTTTTCCAAAGAGTCAGCTCTTCACATCCAGTGACCAAAGTATCGGAGCTTCAGCATCAGTCCTTCCAATGAATATTCAGGGTTGATTTCTTTAGGATTTGACTGGTTTGATCTCAGCCCAAGTGATTCTCAAGAGTCTTCTCCAACCCCAAAGTTCGAAAGAATCAATTCTTCGGTGCTCAGCCTTCTTTATGGTCCAACTCTCATATCCATACATGACTACTGGATAAATCATAGCTTTGACTAGATGGGCCTTTGTCAGCAAAGTGATGTCTCTACTTTTTAACACACTGTCTAGGTTTGTCATAGCTTTTCTTCCAAGGAGCAAGCGTCTTTTAATTTCACGGCTGTGGTCACCATCCACAGTGATTTTGGAGGCCAAGAAAATAAAATCTGTCATTGTTTCCCCATCTATTTGCCATGAAGTGATGGAACCAGATACCGTCATCTTAGTTTTTTGAGTGTTGAGTTTCAAGCCAGGTTTTTCACTCTCCTCTTTCACCTTCATCAAGAGGCTCTTTGATTCCTCCTTGCTTTCTGTCACTACAGTGGTGTCATCTGCATATCTGAGGTTGCTGATATTTCTCCCTGCAATTCTTGATTCCAGCTTGTGAGTCATCCAGCCTGGCATTTCACCTGATGTACTTGATGTACTCTAAGTTGCATGTATGTTAAGTAAGCAGGGTGAAAATATACAGCCTTTTCCAAATTTTTCCAATTTCCTTTTCCAATTTTGAAAAGGTTTGTTGGTCCATGCCCATAACTGTTGCTTCTTGACCTGCATATAGGTTTCTCAGAAGGCAGGCAAGAGATTCCCATCTCTTTAAGAATTTTCCAAATTTGCTGGGCCTAATGTTGGGCTCAGCCCAAAGGTGGGAACATTGAAATTGTGGGTATAGCAAGTACTTACTAAATGTGGGTTCAGTTATGAAATCCTTGAGGGAATAAAATGTCAGTTTCTGAAACAGCCTGTTGTACTTCTGGTACAGACTTAGGAACTGACATATGGAAGGCCTTCAAATTGTTATTAAATAAATGAAGAAAGAGAAATGGAAAAGAAAAAGTAGACAGTGGCAAAAGAAGGAAAGAGATTATGTTAAGTTCCCAGAACCTGTTTCAGCCGCGGAAGCTGACCTCCATTGCTTTTGTCCCGTTGGGTTAGCCACACCTGCATTTTTCTTGAGGAGCCCCTTTCCCCACTCTTTGTCTATGAAGTTGAGCAGGGTTGACTGCCTCTGTAGCTGGGGGAGGGGGACTGTCAGTCAGCATAATCCCATCCCACTAGCCATAACAATTGTTCAGGCTGGTTCATGAGCTCTGCTGACCCAACTCAAGTGGATCCCTGAACTCTTTTGGTGTTGCTTAAGGAGAAACTCTCCTTCACTGGCTGGGGATGTACCAGTGGATGTACAAAGCTAGAGGATGGAGCCTGAAATTGTTTGGGGCCACCACAAGAGAGAAGTCTACTAGAATCAAGCCAATAATACTCAGTTAGAGCTAAGAGATGGAGAAAGAATCCCATTGCTACTACTTAAGAACCTGGATCCAGCCGTACCTGAAGCCATTCATTACCCTATGAACTTTTCACTTTCTCAAGCCAACTGTTTTTTTTTTTTTTTTAATTAAACCAGTTTTATTTGGGTTTCTATCATTTACAGTTGAAATAATCCTGAATAATAGGGAAGACTTATAATAATAGGAAGAACCAAATTACCTTTGGTTCAAGACAAGGAAAACAAAACTAATTCAAAACCATGGATGCAGGGGTTTCAAGGGTGGCTCAGTGGTAAAGAATCTGCCTGCCAATGCAGGGCACACGGGCTCAATGCCTGATTCGGGAAGATCCCACATGCCTCAGAGCAACTCACCCTTTGTGCCACAACTATCAAGCCTATGCTCTGTAACTACTGAATCCCTAGTGTCCTAGAGCCCATGGTCCACAAGAGAAACCCCTGCAGTGAGAAGCCCACACACCACAACTAAAGACTAGACCTTGTTCTCTGAAACTAGAGAAAAGCCCACACAGCAACAAAGACCCAGCACAGCCAAAAATACGAATAAATACAACATAAGCAATTTTTAAAAACCTGGGTGCAAATCCTTCATTACACAAAACAGCTGCCATTATGAACACCTGCTATGTGACAGGCTCCAGACAGACCCTTCACACATATTGCGACACCTGAGCCATAAGTTCTTCTTCAATAAACACTATGGTCCTTCTTCTTCTAAGAAAGAAAAATAAAGCATTGAAATGCCCAATACCCAATTCCTTCTCTTGGTCTTTTAAAATGAATCTCGTGTCTCAGTTACCATTCTTTGTGTCAGGGGAAAGAAAAACACACACACTAGAGAACCTCCATATAAATCAATCTTTATTCCATTTCAAAGCCTGGAAGATTTTCCAGATATTCCAAAGGTCTCCTTTCCTGAGTGAAATACTACATTTATTTAATAAAGCAGGTAGGATTTACTATCTGGACACGGGTAAGCACTTTTTCCCTCTCACAAGATAGATGACAGCTGCTGGCAGGTTCTTTTCCTCCCTTGTTTTTGCTTTTTTTTTCTCCTCTCTCTTTTGCTAGGACTGCACAACTTTACCTATCACAATTGAATTACCAGTCTGAGCCAAATAAAGACTGTCCCTGTGGGGTTGGTGTGGAGGCTGTAGGCTTTATTTTCTTTTAAAGACTTCAAAGAATTAGAAATTAATGTTATCACCTATGGTTTTAAATGATGCTGACATTACTCTGGGGGGAGCCTTAGATCCCCCCAGCACACACGCACACACACACACACACACACAATTAGAATAACAAAGTTTTACGCTGAATCTGCCAGAGTGTTAATGAGAAATAGCAGAGAGGAAAGCAGTCCCAGCCTAAACTGCCAGAGAAAGACAAGGCCCAGCCAGACAGTTCCTGTCCATTGGCTTCAAACCCGGGCCGGAGTCAGCGCTTTAAACAGAGTCTGCCTGTGGAGGAGAGGAAGAAAAGAGGTTTGTTTTCATTTGTTGCCAGCAGGACAGAAGGTGAGGGCTCTTGCTCTCGACATCTTCACCCACAAATTGGGCAGGAAGCCAGTTTGTTCTTTGGCTGAAAAACTCCAATTAAAAATGTATGACTTCGGTCTTCCGGAGAGGAGGCAAAAGTCAGCCCTGGGTTTGTGCAAATACTTGGAGCAGCGGCGGTGAGCAGAGGCCTCTCATCACCTCACCTGCCAGCCGAGGTCTGGGAACAACGCCCAGTAATCCTGCGAAGACGTGGCAGGTCCAAAGGCCCTTCCACGGCCATTCATAGGGGTTCATCTGCGCCCTAGGGCTTCAGGAAAGGCCACTTCGGGAGCTCGATAAAGCCTTTCCGGCACAAAGAGCTGGTCTAGTCCCTTAGACGCACCGACGTATGCGCACAAATATGCGTGCACCCACGTGGGCACGCCTGGCTCCTTGATGGTATTTTCCCCAGCCACATGTGTCTGCCTCAGCTCATGACTCATCAATAAATCTGGGGACATTTTCCTCACCTCCTTTAGTCTATTGACACTTCTGTTAACGCTGAGCAGTGGGACTTCCCTGCTGGTCTAGTAGTTGAGACTTAGCCTTCCAAGGCAGGGGGTGCAGGTCTGACCCCTGGTCCAGAGTTAAAATCCATATGCCAAGTGGCCAAAATACCAAAATATAAAACAGAAGCAATGTTAACAATGTCAACAAAGACTTTTAAAATGGTCCACATTAAAAAAAGAAAAAAATCTTAAAAATCTCTTTTAAAAAAGTAGCAATGATATTGATCTTCTCTGTCTCTGCATCCCCAGCACACAGGGAGTTGGTGAAAAATGTTAAATTTGTTTGAGAAAGGGTAAGTGAAAAGACAAGAGGCAAGACACTCCGTTTCCCCTACTTTCCATCTTGGGAGCATCCACATGGCTCCAAAGCTTCCCTCTCATTCTCCTCGCTACATTTCCCAGAGGGTTCCTTTTCCACAACACATTGGTGAATAATTGAGAAACTTCCCCATAGTTTTCTAAAGCAGAGAGACGTTTAAATGGCTCCTCTCTCCTTCTCCACAGCACAGCCCCTCTTCAGGTGGTTTTCCCCGCCAGCAAGAAACTGCACTCCCTCTCTGCACTGTGTGACCCTGGGACAATTCCACTCTGTACCCACACATGTCCTCTAGCCTTTATCAAAACCAAAGTCACCGACAGAAGCAAGAACCCAAAGGGAGTTTGCGAGCCATGGCTGCCCAGAGTTTAATCCCCGGTGCTAATGGCTGATCAAAGTATTTCTTTCAAACATTCCAAGTTCTGTCACTGAGTGAAGTTCTGGGAAGTTAAGTGAAAAGTTACCAGTTGGAAACTTCTAAGTTTTAATGTTCAAACTCAGCATCCCCAAAGAGTAAGGATGTGTTTGTTGCCCTGGAGTCTCAGACCTGGTTAACCCTCAGGACCTGTGCAGGGTCTTAGCTGCAGCAGGTGGGACCTAGTGTCCTAACAGGTTCGAACCTGGGCCCCCAGCATCAGGAGTGTGGAGGCTTAGCCACTGGACCACCAGGGAATGTCCTTGAGGACCACTTTTATTATGCCAGTTACCACCATGAATTCATCAGAATTCTTTTTCAGTGGTTCACCTTGAATGTTGACAGTTTTCTAAAACCTGTTTTTATTATTTTTTCATGAATCAATTTTTTTTATTAATATCTTTCAGTAATCCCCACTTACTAGTATTCTCTTGTGTAACCCCATTCATTGAGGACAGGCTGAATCTCTGGATCTTGTTCTTAATTAGTTGTTGTTTAGTCACTAAGTCACATTTGACTCTTTTTCCACCACATGGACTGTGGCCCACCAGGCTCCTCTGTCCATGGGTTTTCCCAGGCTAGTATGCTGGAGTGGGTTGCCATTTCCTTCTCCAGGGGATCTTCCTGACCTAGGGATTGAACTTGAGTCTCCTGCATTGGCAGGTGGATTCTTTAATAACACTGAGTCCCCAGGGAAGCCCTCTTAATAAGTAGAATGTGGCAAAAAAGATGGGATGCCATTTCAGGCTGTAAAAACCTATGATTCTCGTCACGCTGGCCTGTGTCCCCACGGCCATCTCAGCGGCTGCATAAAGCAAGCTGCCTTGTTGGCAAGGCCTTTCCCTCAAGGAAATGAATCCTTCCAGCCACCACCTAAGTGGGCTTCTTCTCCAGTGTAGCCTTCACACGAGGCATCAGACTCAGCTGACACCTCGACTGCCCCCTTGAGAGACTCTGGGCCAGAGACCCCAAGCTAGGCTGTAGTCAGATTCCTAATCTGCTCGTGCTGGGACCTTGGACTCCCCTGGTGGTCGACTAGTTGAAATGTAGCCTTCCAAGGCAGGAGGTGCTGGCTGGATCCCTGATGGGGGAGATAAAGGTCCCACCCACCTCGCAGCCATGAAAACAAGACATAAAGCAGAAGCAGTATTGTAACAAACCTAATAAAGACTTTAAAAATGGTCCACATGGAAAAAAATCTTTAAAAGTATGTGTTATTTTAAGCCACTAAGTTTGGGGCAACAGATACACCTAGAAACTAATATCCTTGTGAAGTGTCATCGTCTGTGCTGGTTGGTGTGTGGCCTGATGGGAGGTGCTGAGCGATGCTGAACAGACGCACGGAAGCGGAACCGCACCAAGCGAACCACTGGCTGCCACTCACTGGGCCTGCTGACTTACTGAGCCTAAGGAAACTTCTGGAAACCAGATCAACAGTCTCTGAGTTATCTGTTTGTGAAGACCTTACATACACCCTCACTTCTCTGGATTTTGTTTAAGCCCCTAGGCTTTCCTAGCTAACATGCTACATCCACATGCTGGCCGCAGCCTCTTCAGCCAGGGTAAGCTCCCGGGAGTGGGCATGGGTATCTCATTCCCCGAGGGGTCTGCCTGCCTGGATTTCTCCTCTACTTATCACCATTAAATGGGAGCCTTCATCCCCCTAAAGTCTACACGATTGAGGAGTCACATCTTGTGGGAAAATCCCACTTTGGAAATTGATTGATCCATGGCTCTATTCACCAGCTATGAGAAGCCACACAAAACTATCCACTAGATAGTTGGGTTTCTAATCACGGGAGCAGAGTTCTGCCCTAGCTCATCCAATATCAACGTGGTGGACACAGAAATGCAGCACCCAGACCCCACCTCCCGGAAGCACGCAGGCGCACAGAGGCAGCGGCCCCAGACTCCAGCCGCAGTGCCTCCGGGGTCTGCCTGCCTCGGTGGGGGCCACGCCCTTCCCCGGAGCTGGGCACAGTCGGGTGGGTGTGCGGACGCCTGCTCACTGGGCCCAGTGCTGGGCACTCAGTAACGTTAGCTCCTCCCTGGGGTAAACTGAGCTCTGCTGGCCTGCATCTCTGTCCTTTCCTTCTGCCCTTCCTTCCCACGTGTTGGTCTCTCATAAATACTTTACACCTCAGATTGTCCCAGCATCTGCTTCCTGGGGAACCCAACTTGTGATGTTGCCATTAAGGAGGCCCCGCTTAAAATGCGACTCCTAGGACAGTGTGCAAAAATGCCTAAAACCGTGTTTACTTCCATTACTGTTTCCACATATGTGCTTCTATCTCCAATCTTGTGGCTCTTCATCTCCTCCTCAAGATGCTGGCATCCATCAGAACAGGGACTATTCCTCTGTTGTTTTTTTTTTTTTCGCTTGTTTGTTTTCTTTTTTTTTTTTTTTGGTTGCACCATGTGGCTTTCAGGATCCTAGTTCCCGAACCAGGGATTGAACTTGGGCCCTCTGCAGAGAAAGCATGGAGTCCTAACCACCAGTCTGCCAGGGAATTTCCTCCTCTGGTTTGTTATGCTCAAAGTGGAGTCCAAGAATCAGCAACATCAGAACCAGTCAGCAGACCACAGTAGTGATGTGCATTCTCAGGTCCCACCCTAGACTGACTGGGCAGGCATCTGAATCCTCACAAGACCACATCAAAGTCGAGAAGCAGGGCTCTGCTGTTTGGGGTCTACCTTCAGCCTTCATACATGCCTGAGCCTCGGGAAAGGGTGAAGACCCAGACTTGCTGACTGAGGCTGCGTGTGACGTCGGATGAAAAAGCTCAAGGAAGGGAACGGAGCCTATTGATTAGAAAATGGGAATTTCATTTCTGGGAAAAGGGATGATACTCAGAGATGGAACACGGCAGCGCTGCTGGCCTACCCGGGGAGCGGCCCGGGGCAGTCTCCCATCCAGCCACCACTTTCCTGCCCCACCCACTGAGCTTAGCTGCTCAGTCGTGTCTGACTCTTTACACCCCCCTGGGCTGTAGCCCGCCAGGATGCTCTGTCCATAGGATTCTCCAGGAAGAACACTGGAGCGGGCTGCCATCCCTCCAATCAGACAGGCCTTGTCATGTCCATCCACCCCTCATAGGCCCTTTAAATGTCCAGCACATGAAAAGCAAGAGCATTAAAGAACTCTGAGGAGATGAGATTCAAAATCAGTGAAGGTAGTGAAAGTGACATTTGCTCAGTCGTGTCCAGCTCTTTGCAACCCCATGGACTGTAACCCACCAGGCTCCTCTGTCCATGGGCTTCTCCAGGCAAGAATACTGGAGTGGGTTGCCATTCCCTTCTCCAGGGGATCTTCCCAACCCAGGGATCGAACCCAGGTCTCCCAGATTGCAGGTAGATTCTTTACTGCCTGAGTCACCAGAGGGCTGGCCAAAGAAGCCAACAGTATGTGACGTGACCAACTGGCCTCTGAGCCAGGCCTCGTGAAGGATGCTATGGGCATTTATCACTTAGACACAGACAGAGACACAGACGTGCGAGGAGCCTCGGGTCAGCCTTCAAAGAGAGATTTTAATGAACTGGCCGCACTTCATCATTTTGATAATCACAGAAATTAGAGGAGGAAATGAGAGGCCTGGCAGGCCGTCCAGTTCATCAGTGGCCTACACTGCATGGGTCTCTAGCGGGTATATTTTGTGGGGTTTCATGACATTCCTGGATGAAATTATTTTCATGCCTGGAGAAAACTGGGGGTCAGTTCACACTTGCTCCTTTATGTCTCTTGTCTAAAAGGTCATCATCCAAATTCTGCTCTCTTCATCTGCAAGCTGCTTCTTGCAAACAGAAGTGAAGTGTTAGCACTGAGATGTCATAATCTATTTTATTATATTTAAGCAATGTTTCATCAGGATAGTCTGGAGAATGCAACAGCAACAATAAAATATAAATCCTGAAACTTATCAGATGTTTATTTTGTGTCACGCTACATGCCCAGCATAGGTCAGTAGGGAGACTTGTTCATCATGACTGAGATCTTATTACCAACGAAGATATTTCCATCTGTTCTTCTACATTCACCACAGGAAAAGCTGAGAAGAAAGTAGATTGCACATGGGCTTTGAGAGTGTCTTCATGGAAGTGACACAGATCACGTCTACTCTTATTTTACTGGCATGTTGTTTGACCACAGACTCACCATGTGGCCCACCCATATGCCCGGAAGGGAGAAGAACCAGAAATTGTGTGGGGCAGCAGGAATGAAGTCTACCACAAGTGCTCAATGGCCAACCTCAATCTCTATGGCCACTTGATGGGAAGAACAAGATTCTGTGGTGTTTGGCAAATGGCTTTCATGTACGTCAGTCATATTTATTGAGTCCCGAGTTGCAGTGACAAGAGAAAGTCACTCAATGATAATAGTTATGTTTCAAAAAAGAAAGGCAAAAAAATGTAAGTCAGTAGATAAATAAACCATGCAATGAAAATGTTATGAAGCAACAACATAAACGCCCATTAACAGGGAAATGATTAAAAAAGATGCGGCACACACACACACACACACATACACACACACACACAGCGTATTCCTCAGCCATAAGAAGGAACGAAACTGGGTCATTTGTAGTGATGTGGATGGACCCACAGTCTGTCATACAGAGTGAAGTCAGAAAGAAAAAAAAAATATTGTATATTAACACACTTATTTACAGAATCTAGAAAGATGGCACTGCTGAACCTATTTGCAGGGCACAAATGGAGACTCAGACGTATAGAATGGCTATGTGGACATAGGGCAGGAAGGAAGGGTGGCGTGAATTGGGAGATTAGGATTGACATATATACACGACCATGTGTAAAACAGATTAGCTAGTGGGAAGCTGCTGTGTACACAGGGAGATCAGCTTGGCGCTCTGTGATGACCTGGAGGGGTGGGGTGAGGGTATGGGATGGGGTGGGGGGGGCAGGTGCTGCGGCGTTCAAGAGAGAGCGGATACAGATAGATATAGATACACACACACGTAGCTAACTCACTTCATTGTCCAGTAGAAACCAACACAAGATTGTAAAGCAATTATGGAAAAGAAACTGCCTGACACGCAGCAAACCTAGCTCCCAGATCTTGGCTCCTATGTATCCATATCCACAACAAGAAATGAGAGATTCAGAGAAAGGGCAGCTTCCTGTGCTGGGGAAGAAAAAGTACAAAATCCTGGAACATCTTTTTGTGTAAGAATGTGCTAGGAAAATGATAGAAATGTGTTTTCAAAAAACTGAAACCAAACTGAGAGGGCTCCCTCAGACCACACACGTGTATGCTAAGTCATGTCCAACTCTTCGCAACCCCTTGGACTGTAGCCCACCAGGCTGCTCTGTCCATGGGATTCTCCAGGCAAGAATACTGAGTGGGTGGCCATTTACTACTCCAGGGGATCATCTTGACCCAGAGATTGACCCCAGTGTCTCTTGAGTCTCCAGCATTGCAGATGGATTCTTAACCAACTGCACTACCACACTGAGGACAACGTGAGAATTTAAATAAATAATGACAGTAATGGATTACAATCCAATGAATAAAGTAGGAAACCAGGAGTCCATACAGACAGGCAGGCAGGCAAATAGTCCAGTGATAAATGGGATATTTACACAGTCTCAAAACTCCTCCCTATGAAATACCTCTTAATTCCATTGAGGAAAAGAGTAACTACAGAGGACGAGACTGGTAGACCCTACCATAATCTAACCATCAGACGGAACATTACCAGTGACGGGATAGAGTTAAATTTCAAGGCAGCTTCACTTCTGGGATATCCCTGGTGAAGATGGTCACCCTAGATCCAATCATGGGGAGACATCAGACAAACCCAAAGTGAGGGACATGGTACAGACTAAAATACCAACCTGTCATTCTCAGAGGTGTGCAGGTCACAGGAGTTGGTCACAGACTGAGGCCACATCCTGAACTAAAGGCATCTGAAGGGACATGACCACAAAAAGCAACGTATGATTTTGACCTGGAAGCTTTCACTATAAAAGACATTGTTGGGCCAACTGGTGCAACTGGAATAGAATCTGAGAATTATAAATGGGCTTCCCAGGTGGTGTAAGTGGTAAAGAACCTGCCTGCCAATGCAGAAGACATAGGAGACGCGGAATCGATCCCTGGGTTGGGAAGATTCCCTGGAGGAGGGAATGGCAACCCACTCTAGTATGGGTTAGAGAATTCCAAAGACAGAGGAGCCTGGTGGGCTACAGTCCATGGGGTTGAAAACAGTTGAACATGACTAAAGCAACTTAGCACCAAACATGTGGTTGTATGATGATTATGTAGAATTGCTTCCTCGTTTGTAAGAAATACATACCACAGTATCTGGGGGGTGAGCAGACACACTGATCCTCAAATGGTTCCAGAAAAAAGACTTAGTCCTGTATGTGTGAATGTTACAAGTTTTTATTGTCTCAGAATGACTCCACAAACGCAAAGTTACACTACAAGGAATGAAAATGTATTAATACACTAAGAATGAGAAAGTTACAGACCTGAAAGGTTCAACTCCAAGTTTTAAAGTTTATTTTTATTGAGTTCCTAACATTGGTCTCTAATGTCACGTAAGGTTCACGTGTACATTACATTCTTACATCTGTGTGTCCTATAGCATGTCCACCACCACAAATTGAGTTTCCATCACCATCGAGTGGATCCCCCTTTATCCATTTTACATGCCTCCATTCCTTCATTCCACTATTCTCTTTCCAGGTGGCATTAGTGGTAAGGAATCTGCCTGTCAATGCAGGAGCTATGGGTTGGATCCCTGTGCCAGGAAGATCCCCTGGAAAAGGAAATGGCACCCACTCCAGTATTCTTGCCTGGAAAATCCCATGGATAGAGGAACCAGATGGGCTACAGTCCATGGGGTCATAAAGAGTCAGACATGACTGAGTGGCTGAGCATAAACATACACAATCCCTTCCTCTTTGGTAACCAGCACTCTGTTCTCTTTACCTCCCCATCTTTTTTATTATTAATATTTACTTTTTTAAAATTTCTGGCTGCATCCAGTCTTAGCTGGCAGCACGCAGGCTCTTCTGCTGGGCTTGTAGACTTCTTTCTAGCTGGAACGTGAGGGCTTAGTCGTCCTGCAGCATGTGGGATCTTGCTCCCCAGGCAGGGGTGGAACCGGTGTCCCCTGTGTTGGAAGGCAGATTCGCAATCACTGGATCACCAGGGAAGTGCCTACCCATTTGTTTTTTAATGGTTTTGTATGTTCATTTGTTCATTCATTTTTTATATTTCATATACGAGTGAAGTCATACAGTATTTAGAAGATATTTGCAAATCACATATCTGATAAGGGGTTGGTTAATGTCCAAAATACATAAAGAACTTGTACAACTGAACAAAAACAACAAAAAACAAACAACCTAACAAAAAACTGGGCAAAGGAGATGAAGATATATTTTCCCAAAGAAGACAATGACCAATTTTGTTTTTTTAAAAAAGGAATGCAGCATAAATTAACTACTTGTTATTGATCAGTCATTAAGTCATGTCTGACTCTTTGCAACCCCATGGACTGCAGCATACCAGACTTCCCTGTCCTACTATACTTCAATTTAAAATAAAATTTTAAAAAATGCAAGCACACACACAAGTCTACAATATTGATGGTGACCATCTTCAGGTGGAAAGATTGAGTCTTGAATTTTTGTTGTTATTGCTTCTTCAAATCATCTGAAATTTGCTACCAGGAGGACATATTCCTTTTGTGCTGAGGAAGTGTTGAAAAAAAGAGTTGATTGGCTTGACCGATCCCAGCACTCTTTTGGGTTCTCCCAGTATCTTGATTCTTCAGCCCCAGCTTTGCAGAGCTCAAGGATTCAGAGGCAGCAAAGTAGGACACAGCAACCAAGAGACAGTGGAACTCCACACGTCCAGAGGTTTGTTTAATCTCGTCCGTTGCTCAGAACCTCTCCAGAATCTCACCCAAACAACCAGCAGTGCTGGATACTGCCAGCGTCAATCACTGGTTTCCCAGGACAGCCCTCTGGGTGACTCTCAGAGCAATTTAAGACCTGCACATAATCAACATGGGGCTCCAGAGCATAGGAAGTCAGGAGGGGTGCTCCTCGGGCCTCTGCTCAGTCTGTTCCCCGGGGCTGAAGCCGGGACTGTTAGCAAGCTGCCCTCTCCCCCATCACTCACACCCGGAGGATCACTGGGGAGAGACGCGTCTGGCTGCTCCCCCAAAGCTGCAGAATGAAGCTTCCCTCCCCGGTCAGCATGATGCAGCCTCCACTGACAGCACTGCGACGAGATTTAATGAGTCCTATCAAATCTGGGGCAGAGATTTTCATGAATTTTGAATAGAATGATGGGTTAAAGTCAACTTCTTGTTTGGGACTGAATGATGACAATATTTGAAAAGTCACTTCAGAGCATCTCTAATATGTAGCTGATTATTGCAGTCACCTGGGGAACCTGAAAAATAAGACAGATTTCTGGGCTCTAAAGCCCATCACATGGGCCCCAGTAAGTCAGAGATGCTAGAGGAATTGGCAGGGAGAGTGAAATGATCCTTCTTTTTTCACCCTACACAAGGCAGCATCCTTTGCAATTTTTTTAAGCAAACATGCATTCACTTGGTAATTCAGAAAACATAAGGAAGAAAAAATAAACCATCATGAAAATTATTCCAACAGATTTGACTTTTCAGGTGGGGAATTTAAAGAGCAATCTCACACCCTGAAACTCATCTATTTGGCTGCCTTGAAAAGACAGTGGACAATGCAAGGTTAGTAATTCCTAATTTTAGTACCAGGAATAATCTTCTTCACATGAGCAAGGCACTTTATTTTTTACAGTGGCTCAAGTGGTAAAGAATCTGCCTGCAATGCAGGAGACATAAGAGATGCGAGTTCCATCCCCAGGAAGAGAAGATCCCCTGGAGGAGGAAATGGCAACCCACTCCAGTATTCTTGCCTGGGAAATCCCAGGGACAGAGGAGCCTGATGGGCTACAGTCCATGGGATCACAAAGATTCAGACATGACTGAGCATGTGACGAATGGTGCATTTTTATTTAAATAATAATGCTCAACAGGTAATACAGAAACAACTAGCATCAGAATTCCCAGTGATACTGATCAAAGATCCAGATTTCCTGGGCCCCACCTCCATGCTTATGGAACCAGAAATTCTGGGGATGGGGGACAATATTAGAACATTTTAAACATGCATCCCAAGGGATTCTTGTGCAGAAGGAAATTCAAGAACACCTGGAGAGCATACTGACCCTTCACAGGCATGGCAAATAGGACCACTTACTTGCCCAAGGTCACATGGGGTGAACTGGGAGATGCTTCCCGCTACCCCACTTTCCAAGAACCCGCAAAACCACAGGGTGGCACAACTGCCCGTGAGTTTGCTGGAATCAGATCCCGTAAAGTTTCCCTAGCTCACACAGAAGTTTCTTCCAAGTGACAGCGACCAAGCATCTGAGGAGGAAGACAAACGATAAGGAAGCTCTTTCTCCCCAACACAGCATGAGCCAGATTCTTCCAGAAATTATACTTCGCTTGGACTATGAGGAAGTCTTTTCAGATGCACCATGGGGAATGTTTTCTGGAAGGTGGGTTCTCCAAGGTGACCTAACCCCTCATGCGGTCAGTTCTGGGAGTCCAAACTCAACAGGACGATGAGATGTGCGTGCGCTTGGCAGGAAGCATGGCGGCAAGTCGCACAGCTTAGGAATGGGTCAGGGCCGCAGGAACACGGGCGCCTCGCCGCCCGAGCCGCAGCCGGGGCCGCATGCGCCAGGCACGCGACTGCCTGCGTGGTCACGCGCCAGTGCAGCAGCAGAATATTTGGACAAAGTAAAATGCTCTGGCTTCCCTCCCCCAGTTACACTCCAATTAAAAATAAATAAAAAGAAGAAGAAAAGAAATCACCTGCCAACCTTGTAGGACCTCAGCCACCACCGACTTGAAGCTGTGACTGTGGTAGCTCTCCCCACCCACAGGTTATCAGACCTCAGACCTACTGTCCTGATCCGCGGAGGGAGACATTTTCCACCAGCCAGTCCAGATTTGGGGATGGGGGTGGGGTCCTGGAGGCAGAAACACAGTGGAATTATAGAAGATTTTTGAAGAACAGTTTTCCTCGAAAACCTACATGTATAGATTCATAGCTAACCTGCTAAGCTTTTCAGGAAGCTGTGCGCAAGTTCACAAAAAGTGGAGAAAGTTTCCTTCACCTTCCAACTCCAGGGTCACTGGGGACTTTTCACAGACTGGATGGAACCAGACACCTGAGCTCCGAACAATGAGCTCTGAAGGATGCTGAGTCATCAGACTGACCAGGGGCACACAGGCCTCAGGCCCCAGCGTACCAGAACCAAAGACATTATTTTTTTTTGGGGGGGGGGGGCTCGTTTATCTTAAAAACTTATTTTATATTGGAGTATAACAAAATAACAATGCTGTGACAGTTTCAGGTAAACAGCAGAGCGGTGTACATTTACCCATCCGCCCCCAAATTCCCCGAACAGGCCATCACAGAACGTGGAGCAGAGTTTCCTGTGCTATACAGTAGGTCCTTGTTGACTATCCATTTTAAATACAGCAGTTAAATTCACATTTTGAGGAAAAAATAGAGTTTGCAGGAATTGCTGCTACTGTAATAAATAATTACAATAATCAATTTATCATTAAACCACTAAATCTCTTTATAACAAGATATCTAAGCCTGAACAGATGATCTTATATTTTAACCAAAATAAAGTTCCAAAAGAAATACAAATCTTTTCTATGGCATTCCTTAAAAAAACAGTCTAAGATATTTATTTTTGGGGCAAAAAGAAAGTTTAGGAATGTCTCCTCTTTGTGATGACTTTGTTGTTGTTCAGTTGTGTCCAACTCTTTGCCATCCTATGGACTGCAGCACGCCAGGCCTCCGTCCTTTGCTATCTCCCAGAGTTTGCTCAAGTTCTGTCCACTGAGTTGGTGATGCTATCTAGCCATCCCATTCTCTGCCACCCCCTTCTTTTGCCTTCAATCTTTCCCAGCATTGGGACAAAACATTCTTTAGAAATAAGAAATGACAGAGAAGATTTAGGAAAGGAAGTCTGTCTCTTCTATCACTAACCTGTGAGGCACTTTTCTGCAAAGTAGGCAAAGGAATTTTTTTTTAATCTTCTTTTTTGTTGATATCTATTTTTATTCTTTTTAAAAAAATTAAAAAAAATTTTTAAATTGGACTATAGTTGATTCACAATGTTGTGTTAGGTTCAGGTATGCAGCAAAGTGATTCAGCTATACACATACATGAATCTATGCTTTTTCAGATTCTTAGCCCTAACCCTTTTAAGTTAACACAAAATACTGAATGTAGTTCCTTGTGCTACACATTCAGCCTTTGTTGGTTTTCTGTTTTATTCATAGCATTGTATATATGTTAATTCCAAGCTCCTAATTTATTTCTGCCCATACCTATTTTTGAAGGAAAGGGATTTTTTTTTAACCAAAGATACTTTCATCAGAAGGTTGTCATAATATGCTTGTTAGAATATGACAGTTTACTGTCTTCTGCTAGAAAATTATGGAAATATAAAAGTAATTCTATGCTGTCTATGACAGATGTGGCACTCCTGCAATAGTACAGTGTACAACCCCCACAACTGTACATGGGCAGCCCTGTATCATTCTTCATCATTTTAATAGCACTTGACCTCGAAAGAATATTATAGTGAAAGCAATGAGGAGGTCACATACAGTAGGTTGCTGTTTCAAAGCTCTTAGATTGTTGGACTCAGCAAACATGAACCCCACACTCTGCTTTTCAGACTGCAGGATTTCCACCCAGAAAGTGAAGCAGCATTCACAAAGAGGTCTGCAACTTGTAGCAATGATGAAGGGCAGATTCAGCATTTATAGAATATGTGGCATGCAGCAGGTGCACAAGAAGGTGCGATTGTTTACTGAGTAGAAAATGGATGTGCTCAAACCCCAAGAGAAGGCCCCTGCCTTATTTCCTAACAAACATGGCCTTTCTCAGAAAATCATGGAAGACTTTTGTGATTCTCGCCAACGTCAACACGTGGCATTGTGCCAACTTCTAGTAGTAAGGGAGGATCTGGTATTTTTTCATTTTTAAAAACCAGTTCAATCAAGGAAAAGGCAATTTTGCAAACTAGGACTTTTTAATGGCTCTTATAGATTCCATAACCTGAAGATCCAATACTTTTGCCACCTGATGCGAAGAGTCAAATCACTGGAAAAGACCCTGATGCTGGGAAAGATTGAGGGCAGGAGGAAAAGGGGGCGACAGAGGATGAGATGGTTGGATGGCATCACCTACTCAATGGACATGAGTTTGAGCAAGCTCCAGGAGATGGTGAAGGACAGGGAAGCCTGGCGTGCTGCAGTTCATGGGGTCACAAAGAGTCAGACACGACAGAGCAACTGAACAGCAAATGGATCCTATAGTTTCCTTTACGAATACTCATAAAATACTGTCTCATCTTCTCACAAGTGGGTAAAAGGACAAAGTCCTAGCTCCCCAGAGATGAGCCCCAGGTGCTTCTGAAGTTGCTTCTAAAGGCTGAAGCCCCGCAGGGCCTCCGGTTCTGAGGCTGAATCCTTAGGCAGAGGGAGCTGGACGTGGCTTCCTTCCAAGTCTGGACACAGTGCCCGTGAATTACAGAAAGCGGGTTTCTCCTCTCCCCAGAGAGAGGGCACCAGACTATTCCAGCAGCATGTCTCTCCCAATCAAGCTAATGGAGAAACAGAAGGGCAGAATCCAGTACCAGTACACGTTCTGACACTGCCCGTGGTTCAGAAAGTCATGCTGATGTAAAGGGGCTGGGATCTTCACAACAGAATCCTTTTACCTGCAGAGAACTTGCCTCGGCGCCCAGAGAGAGAGGAGGAAAAACACAACACTTGAACAGAAACCAGGATCGATTTCCCTCCTTCCCACTTGATTGTCATGTCAAAAGCAAAGAGATTTTACCATTTGTTTTTTCTTGGGTTTGGATTGAATTTGTTTTTATCCTTGCACATTACTTCTTTGACCACATGCTTCTTATGCCTGGAGTTGCTGTTTTTTTTTTTTTTTTTTTTTACTGTGGCTGGGGTGTGGTGAGAGAAAAAACATGATACCTTTTCACTGCAGTGTTAAAAAACGCTCACACTCAAAGTGAAAGCCAAGCTATTTTTAAATGAAACACTCATGACCGCATGTGTTTCTAAATAGCGAAGGAACTGAGAAGAAAAGAGCTGTACACAACTCACAAAGGAAGCTGGGTCCGTTCGTGTAAACTCAGAACATGATCAAAGCCCCCTGACCCCAGCCCGAGGGCAGAATCACGCTATTGAAAACAGGATAACCATCCAGTCAGAACCGTGGGCTGCAGACTACAAAATGAGGAAAAATTGTGTTATTTCACTCAGGGCCTACAGGTACCTCCTGACCTGAGGATTTAGTGGAGATGCAGTCCTTAAATTCCGTAGCCAAAGGTAACAGCCCTCTTTCTTGTGTGGTAACACCCTAGCCCAGGTGATAAAGCTGTATCCTTGCCAGGGGATGGCCATTTTGATACACAGACACCAGAACCCGTTTTCAGCTTGATGAGCTGCAGCCTCGCTGAATGCACAGGTCAGGGGGCTCCCCTGACTTCCAGAAATGGGCAGCAGGCCTGCTCTTGCTTGCATCATCCCCTTCCCTCTGGAAGGCTAGGAAAGAAACCCGCCAACAGACAGATCATCTCAAGACATGTTTTCCTCTTGTCCTGAAGGAAAAGAAAGGAATGCAAAAACAGCGACCGCCCGCATTCATCACCCTGCATTTTCTTCCCCCTATTGATCGCACCCTGACATCCAAGCTGAAACACGACAACACGGCAAACGAAAGCAGAGAAAAAAAAACAACAAAACACTAGCCAGAGAGACACTGCCCTCAACTCTCAGGCGCGACAGTTGCTTGTCCGAGTTCCTCATCCTCCCAGGGACTAGCAGACCGAAACCCTCGGCGGTTTCCTCAAAAACCCAGCCCCTGGAAAGTCAGAGGGTCAACATTCATGTTCTCAAGGTAACCCCGTGGGAGATAAAGACTTCCTTAGCTCAGTGCCTATGACGATACATTTCCTCCATTAAATAAATATCAACAATTAGACCAAAAAATTGTTGAGAAAGCCTTCTACTCTTGGATGGATTTTAAACGTACTTTCCAGCCTCCTAGAAATTGCTCGCATCTTGGATCCTCCTGAATATATTCCCCCATTCTCTCTCTCTCACACACACACTTTATTAAGCCGAACACTGTCTTCTGAAGCCAAATGCCAAGTGCACTGAGACGCAGGCCCTACAATCGCTGGAGAAGGAGCGCTTCAGCCATACCATAAAGAAAATCAAGCTGCTACTACACCTTTATTTCAGGAGAAATGCTGACGAAATGAGGCCTATCACCGTTTCTTTCCCCACAAGGCGCCGCCTTCGTGGTGACTCACCTCCGTCTCAGGCCGGGTCTCCCCCCGCTCCTCGAGGTGTGGTCCCCCCGCAGCCCTTCCGCGGCCTTCTCGGCACAGCGCGGAGTCTCGGGCAGATTGCGCGCAGGCCTCGTGCTTCCTGCCCCGGGCTCCCCACGTCAGAACAGGGAGGATCGTAAACGAGTGCTTGGACTCGAGGATCACTGCAAAGAAAACAGCTGCGCCTGAATGGGTTGAGGCTGTAAGGATCACCTGGGGATCTGGTTCAACTGTCTGAAGCCCAGACGCTATTCTGGTGCAGGAGGTCTTCGGGTTTTCTTTCAAGATACAGCCTCGTAGACTCTACTGTGTCCGTGAACCGTGCGGGTGGGAGGGGCAGAAGACCTTGTTAAAGACGCAGACGCTGATTCAGCAGGTCTGGGGGAGCCTGGACCCTCCCTGGGTTCCCTAAGAAGCCTCTGTGATAAGGGCGCTATTGGTCCATAGAAATACACTTATTTTTTAGCTTTTTATTTTGTATTGGGATATAGCTGATTAACAAACAATGCTGTGATAGTTTCAAGTGAACAGAGAAGGGACTCAGCCAGGCATGTGCATGTACCCGTTCTCCTCCAAACTCCTCTCCCTCCAGGCTGCCGCGTAACTGACCAGCCTTCCCTGCGGGCTGCAGACAGAGGGTTTAAGCAGTGAAGGTGGACTGGTAAAGCCCACGACCCTCGGTCAGAAGAGGAAGTGGACCACACTTTTAGACCTCTGTTGCTCCTTGTGAGGTTTCTAGCTGTGTTTACTGTCTAGGGAGCTCTAAAAAGAGCAGCCGTCACCACTTCTATAAACTAAGTACCTAGCAAAGCATGTAACACGTTATAAGGATAGTTTAAACAATATTGGTTGAAGAGATTTATTCCAAGAGTAAAAGCAGTAACTTGCTAAAGAAGAAAGAGACACTCAGCTATCCAGGTATCTAGAAACCAAAAAGAATGGGGAAAACATCTGTAAATCCAAAAATGGAAAACAAGAAAGAGTTAAAACAAAATTTTAACAAGATAACCAGGCTCTAACAGAGTTCAAGACCACAAGGAACCCCCCAAAAGCATGTGGAATCAAGGAAATCCTACGCACAAGCTCCTTTCCTTCAGTTTCATTTTCATCGGATTCTATCTTGGGAAAATGCTTGCTACAGAAAACTGCTTGCTTTTGCTGATCAATAGATCAAGGAACAGTCAAAGGAGATAAGGAACATCTAGGAAGGGAGTGCACTGGCATTAATAAATGCAGACAGGCCAATGTGAACACTGTGCTCAATTACCATTTCTGTGGACCGAGCAATTTCTGAAAAGTATTTTCAAGCCTAAGGAGCATCTGGCTCCATTTATGGGAATACTCTGACGCCACTGCCTCCCAATTTTCACCCGGCCCACTCAATCCTCTTCCTTTTACCGTTCCAATCTTAATACCCTCCCTACTGCCCTGCTTGGCCTGTGTGCCTGCTGCAAGCTAAGTCACTTCAGCGTGTCTGACTCTTTGCGACCCCATGGACTATATATAGCCCGCCAGGCTCCTCTGTTCATGGGATTCTCCAGGCAAGAATACTGGAGTGGGTTGCCATGCCCTCCTCTAGGGGATCTTCCCAATCCAGGGATCAAACCCAGGTCTCCCGCATTGCAGGTGGATTCTTAACCATCCGAGCCACCAGGGAAGCCCTTAGGAATTCAAGTCAAACCCTTTGCCAGTGTTCTTCTAGGTTTAGAAAAATAAGGGCAAGCCCCAAAGCTTGGCCATAAGTCAGTTTATAATAGATACTCTACATCAGTCTACTTTGCTAAGCACCAAACTTTCTCTGTCTTATCATAGGTATCTCTTGGAAATTCCCAATACTCTTAAGCCATTTTGCCAAAACAATGACTAACAGCATATTTATTCAGGTACAGTTCACCCTTTTGCAATGTAGAGACACAAACCCTGCACACACAGAGCTATGGGGAAGGTCACGTGAGACCAAGCACATCTGCAGAGGATGCAGTTTAGGTGCAAGTCCCGTGTGCAAGGCTGTTTCCCATGTTACACAGTCACAGAGGAGGGAAGATCTTTGACGGAACGCCAGCTGGGGGATAACTTGCCAAGCAAACATTGCGATCCACTGCCAACATCTCCAGATAACTCTTCTCGGAAAGAGAATCTCTTCCTGTGATGAACGAACGTTTTGACGTGGTGATTAATCACAATTATGCTGGGGGAGCTGCCTGCAGTTCTCCTCCCACAGAATCCTACAAGAGCCTCCCCAATGCCACAGACTACAAAAGGGCGCACCCAAATTTGTTTTAATTGACAACTGACCAGGAAATTGAGCCAAACCTCCAGAGGAGACATCTGTCATTATAGTTTCTCCTAAAAAGAAATGGGGCTTCCGCTTGCCCATTAGTGCTGAGTAAAGGGCAGAACTCTTCCTCAAGTCTGTTGCTTGAAAATATTGATCTTTATTTGCATCATCACTCATTCATTCACTGAGCCCTTCATGATGCTTCAGTGAATCTTTTAAAACTTAACTTCCTAACAGTAAGTTATTCTGAAAGAAGATTTTACTAAGTTCATTGATCCTCTTTTGCCAAGCTCGCAACTCCTGAATCTGGACAAATTAAACATGGTAAAGATTTCCTATGCCAGCTGAGGGACATTCTCTAGAAATCCAGAAAGCTTTTCTTCAGCTCCAAGACCAAGAAATGAAAGAAAGAAAGAAAGGACAGGGGTGAGGGAGGGAGAGAGGGTTGGTAAGAGAGAGGGAATAAATCATGTAAGATCCATATTTCCAAAACTGAAAGGACCAAACAATTCAACTAACATATATTAATCTTTATTCTGTAACAGAGACATAAATAACTTTATGAATTCATATGACCTGTACAAAAGACAAAATAAGATATTACACTAAGTTCAGATATGGAATATTTGGATTCACTATTAGCTGAACAGATAAATCTAAACAATCTTAGGAGTTAAGGCAAAAACCAGATGATACTTCAAACACAACAGAAGGTTTGAAAAATAGGTATAATTAAAAACAAGGGCATCCCATCTCCAGTTAATAAAGTAGTCATGTCTGAGGAAAAAAAAATCCCTTAGGTTTTAATAAAGTGGCTATTATCAATCATGTTAATTAAAATGAGCAATAAAGTATAAGATTTCCCATGGAGGAGAGCTGTTTTGTGCAGGTTTGAGGATTGAGCACTGAAGAATTCGGATATGCAACTTTTTCTGTGTTAGATTTATGATCTATTCTTCCTACTAGAAAATATAATTTGGAAAATATGACTCTTTCACATATATAATTAAAATACAACTATGAAGCATTCTTTTTTTTTTTAAGGGAAGTCGTGTGGGTGATCTCATAGAGTAAATTTGCGGGCAAGCCATTACCCTATTTGTCGAGAAGACACAGAGTCAGAAATTACCTTAAGAGAACCAAACAAACTAATCTCAAAGGAATAAAAACAAGTGTAACCAGTATATGGACACAGCACACAATTCTTTGGCAGGATCACACGAATCATTGATTGAAGTCAGAACTTTATATATATAGAGTTCTCTAATTATCAGACCCGGTTGCCGGTCTTTGAAAACTGACTAAATAAAATGCCACATCTGCAACAAATTCAGTGATTCCAGGAAATTAAACTCAGAATAAACCTTGCAGACAGCTTTGAATTGTTACACTGAAGCATAGATGGGTATCAACTGTGTTGAGTCCCAATCCGAGTACACTGAAACACACACAAAAATAATCTGTGGAGCTCGGTACTGGTTCAGACAGGCCTAGCATCCTTACAGAGAATCCACATTCGCCCATGAGAAACCAGTGAAAGACATGAATCCCGTGAAGCGGAAGTGATCCTTAGGAAGTCGGGGCAGGCCGCCCCTCCCCGGACGAGCATCACGGAGACCTCGAATCCTATAGGGGGAACACCAGGAAGCCAGAGAACGTGGAGTACTGCCAGCCTCCGACCAAGTTACCTTTCTCCAGTTTTAGGTAAACCTTATCCTCCTTATCCAGGTAGAGCAGGACCCCGTTCGTGGCAGCCTCACGTGTCACGTCTTTATCCCCGGCGAAGGCAGATATGACTGGTTTTCCGTTTAACATCAGGTTAACCTATAAGGAAGAAAACAAGACACCGAAGAGCTCTCTCTAAAGTCAAATGAATGAATGAATGAATGAAACAGATTCACGGTTATAGAGAACCAACTAGGGTTACCAGCGAGGGGAAGGAAGGGGGAAGGAAAGACAGGGGGAGGGGATTAGGAGGTAACACTGGCTGTGTAGCAAATGAACAGGCTCCAAGGATATATGTGTACAGCACAGGGAGACACAGTCATTATTTTATAATCGCTTTAAATGGAGTGTAATCTATAAAAATATTGAATCGCTATGTTGTTCACCTGAAACTAACAATATTGCGAATCAACTATTCTGCAATAGAAAGAAAGAAACAAGGAAAAGAAGGGAGGGGGGAGTGGGAGGGAAGGAAGGAAGAAAGAAAGCATCTTTCTACAAAACATCTACAAGGGTCCAGGGTCAAGGGAGGAAGCCATGTCTAAGATGATCAACCTGGTAACGTATCTGATGTCCAGTGAATACATCCCTTTCCTTTCAAATTAGCTAGCTGTGACGGCTAGGCTTAGTGTGATCTTACTGAGCTGATCTTTTTAACTTGAAAAAAATTAATTTCTCCCACAAAAATTTCCTTAAATGCTCACAGAAGATCACCATCCATAGAGAAAAATCGAGCCATGTGAAACCTGACTTCCCCTCAGGACATAAATCAGGCCTCCTACTTTATTTATCTCTCATATTCAACAGCAAGTTTTCGGTGAGGACACATGCCTGTGGCTTCCCAGTGCATTAGTGAGAATTACCCCGCCCTTTGCTCTGAGAAGTTCGGGGACAGCAAGGCTCTACTAACATCTCTGCAGGTTGACTGTGCAGCTGAGACATGCATAGTGCTAGATAAACATCAGCTGAAATTATAGAATTTGAGTGTCCACTGTGATTTCTTCTTGTATTTTCCCTGATAAGAAATGTACATTAAAAATAATAATCACTACTACCACTGAAGAGTTTAATGATGGATAATTAGCAACAAATCAAATTTATTACCTTCACTCCATAGTAAAATTTTGATTATACTCCGTCAAATATTACCTAAATTTCTAAATATTGGAGTTTGGGAAAAGCTTTTCCATGGGAGTAGATTTGTTTACTAGATATTCATTCCTTTTATGTCAAAAATTAATATTGAATAAATTATGAGGCTGATCAATTTATCCATTCACTAAGATATGTAAAAGTGGTAGACGTGTAATCTAACATTCATCTGGACACGATGTGACTCAGTGGTAAAGAATCTGCCTGCAATGCAGGAGACGTGGGTTTGATCCCGGGGTTGGGAAGATCCCCTGGAGAATGAAATGGCAACTCACTCCAGTATTCTTGCCTGGAGGATCCTATGGACAGAGGAGCCTGGCGGGCTACAGTCCATGGGGTCACAAGAGTTCATACACAACTTAGCAACTAAACCACCATCACCAATATACAATACAAACATTGAACAGATAATTTAAAAAGTATCCCAGAATTCCATAGACATATACTGGTATTACTGAGTGTCCGCATATTTGAATATTATAGGAATTAGCTCCATCATTGTACTTGAGTGTGAGTTCAAGCTTGTTCCTTAGAAAGCACAGCACAGTATGACAAAACCCACTGAAATGTTGTGAAGTAATTAGCCTCCAACTAATAAAAAAATTAAAAAAAAAAAAAAATATAAGCAATAAAAAAAAAAAAAAAGAAAGCACAGCACAAAATATATTAACTGTGGAATTGCAATTGGTAAGAATTCACTAATTTCAGAGTAACTGAGGATAAACTACTTAGAAGATAAACATAGCATATCCTTTCTTTAAAAGTATATTGAATAATTGTTCCTTCAGCAATTTATTTTCTCTTAGTTGTTAACTGCAGTTCATAATTTTTAACAATGACAGCAAATTTGTTTTATTTAGTAGGTACTTGTAAAACTCTAATAGTCTTAGTATTTTTTGTTGTTGTTGTTAAAAATTCAGGTAATTTTTGCACATGCATTAAAAGCAACCAAGGTCTTATAAAGAGATTTGTGCCACTGAATTTTTACTATTTCCTTCCTTCCTCCCTATTTTCTTTTTTAACAAAGAAAAGTAGCTTTAAAAACTATGCTTTTTAAGTGATTTGTTGTTATTAAGGTAATAAGTTCAACTGTGTATTTTTCTATATGCTTCTTGTCACATATTTTTCTACATGCTTCTATGCTTCATAGAAGGCGTTACTGAAATTACATGTTTTAAAAATAAACTACTATGAAGATGGCTATTTTTACAATGATAACACATAAATACTTAAATACATAGCCCACTATAGATAAACAGTGTCATTTCAGAGAGGGAACAGGTCAAAAGACATACCTGTATTGTTTGGCTCTGGTATACTTTAATTACGTGAAAACTGAAACTGTAAATTCCTTTTCTGGGTGCTACAAAGACAGACTCCAGGGTGAAAAAATTACCCACGTTTACTAGAATCTACAAATAAAAAGAATAAACACAGTCAACTATTACAATACTCTCTGTAAATAAAATCAGTGTTCTTCCTTCCCTTTTCTTTTCCTTCCTATTTTCTTTCTTAACAAAGAAAACTAGCTTTAAAAAACCACAGAAAATAAAACATGGAGTTATATTCCCTTTTTCTTTAGTGACTTGGAAAACAGATTTGTATGTTGGAAGGTTGGTCTTTTTAATGTTAGAAGAAAAGAATAAAGTCAGAGCTTTGTATTCATGCCTCGATTTCCAGCAAGGCCGGCTGGCTTTGAACATGTGGGGCTTATAAATACTGGCTGTACCTTCAGAGTCAGAAAAAGGCATCAGCCCCACTTCTACATGCCCACCCTCTGGAGCCTTCACATGTCCAGAGATGGCGTTCCCAGGCCAGCCAATTGCATCCAGGCTCTCTACAGGCCCTCCTGGATGCGCACACAGAGGTCTGGATGCCCCCTCCACCAGGCGGCGTGATCCGTGACACTGAACAGCTGGTGCCCAAGTAATGCGAATGCCTGGCCCTCCTCTGAGCCTCCGCCAAGCCTCAGCTCAGATCCACAGCCACGCGTTCCCTTCCTATGCCACCCAGGTCTTAACTGTAAATATTTTGGCCATGATGGAGCCTTTGCAGGCTGCCAAGGAGTAGAGACTGTGAAACAGGTGGCATTCTCTGTTCTCCCCAGTGTTAGTCAGCATCCGTGCCCTGATCAATTGCCTGCTATTTGTTTAAAAGTTCAAGGGACAAAAAGGAAGACTGAAATAAAGTGCTGGTTCCCAAGAAAACAGCAGTGCATTCTATATTCTGAGATGTTCAGCTTTGTTCTACTGATTATGAAATTAACTCTGCATTTCAATAGATGACCTCTTAAACTAAATGCCACATGTGACAGAGTGAGAGAATGTGTGTGTGTGTGTGTGTGTGCGTATTGGGGATGGGGGTAGCAGGCAGGGTATAACTAAGGTTTCTTCCATTTCTCTCCCAGAAATAAATCTAGAAGTGGCATTCAGAAAAATCAGATGTCCTTACAAAAATACATTTCCGTCATATCAATGGCAATCCGCTACTGTTTCTTTTAAACACTACATTCAGGCTAATATTAAGCCCTTTGCGTAATTCCCTAGACATACTATTACCTGTGAGCAATGTATCATAATATGGTGACGGTCAGGTAGATGTACCACGCTCAACCCCCAACTTAAAATGCATATGTGTATATCATTTTATTCTGCGATTACTCCTTTTTCCAAGTAAGCATCAGATTTCTTTCCCTGACCCTATGATCGACAGTCTTTCAGCAACAGATCACCAGCTATGCAATACTTCCCAACAGAGGTTTTACAAAGATTTCTTTAGGCACATTTAAAATAATTTGAGGTACTTAGCAGGGACTTCCTGAATCAGATGCAAGTAGCATAATTCATTAGCAATAATGGAGCTAGCTGATTAGTGTTGACTACACATAAGACTGAATGTTGACTGTACATTGTAATTAGAGCGCCCAGGCACCTCGAGATTTATTACCAAATGTGTCTTATTGTCTCTAAGATGCAAGAGGACCCAGAACAGGAGAGCAAACCCTTCTCCTCTTCTAAATGACAGAAAGGTCACTGAACATAATGCACTGTACAGAGGACCGTGCAGGGTCCACAGTATTTAATTAATGCACTGAAATACAGACCAGGGGTCGTGCTAGACTTTATTTCCATCAAGATGAAAAATACTGCACCAAAACCCAAAGGGGTTGCTTAATTCTTTTAAAATGATGGCTTTTCCATAGGAAGCCCCAGAGAGGCATTCTCTGTCTTTGACCTGCTGGAGAGTACATTACTTAGTAACAATTAAGTAAGGAAGAGAAATGTCACCTCACCGCTCCCCAGGCACATCCTGCAGCGCCACTTAACCCATGCCCGTGCCCATGAGGCATGCCACTGTGAACCACACACACAGGACTTCAGAATTTAAAAGACTCGGGTGCAGCAGAGGCTGAAATGATCAGCCTGGAGTCTGTTTTCAGTTTTAAGACTCCTTCCTCAGCCGATATCCTGGGGTTTCTCAGCAGCTAGACCCCCGAGCTCCGATCGCGAAGATGAAGCTCCAGTGGCCATCAGTCGCTCCCTGTCCCCTGTCCTCAGCCCCCAGCCCTCTCTCCCCACTACTTCCCGGGTCTCTGAAAGGGCAGGAGCGGGGGACGGAGAAAGGCTTCCTGGCACTTCCCTACAGGAGCTCAGCGCCGCTGCCCATTGCTTCTCTCCTCCTCTCAACTTTTCTCCAAGTAGCGGAGGAGGGCTTTCTGCGGCAGCCGCGCCTGGGACCGAACAGGGGGCGAGATCTGACCCGGGCCCCCGCTGCCGCCTCCGCAGCCCCCTGCGGGGTCTGTGCAGAGTGTGGACCCCTCCCAACCCACCCCGCCCAGGGCTCCCTCTAGGGAGAAGCTTCTCCATCCGGGAGGAACACTATCATCTGTTCGGCCCTGCAAAGAGTCCCCTGCCTGCCGGGGGACTGCCTCCGCGGCCACCGCCAAGGAGTGGAGGCTGGGCGCCAGGCTCGCGCCCAGAGACTGCGAGGTGCAGGGACCAGGACCCGCTGGCTCTGGCAGACCTGTTGCTGCTCAGCGTGTCCCAAGCTCTCCCTGCGGCTCTGCGCTGCCAGCCCCTCTCCCATCGCCCCAGCAGCTCTCCGGAGGCCAGGAGGGAGTGGTGGCGGGCTGGGGCGGGGGAGACCTCAGAAGTTTCACATCCCGACGCACGGAGACGCCAGTGCAGACCAGGCTCCCTGCACCGCAATCAGGGCGGCTCGGCCTGACCAGACGACCCGGGGCTCAGCCGCCTGCACGTCGCCCCTCCCGCTACCCGAGCCCTGGCCTCCCGCGCCCCCGGGGCTCTGACCTGGTCGAAGTAAATGATGCGCGTCTTGTTGCTCATCTCGGACGGCTCGTGGTTGGTGCTGCGCACCGCCGAGAAGGCGACCTTGGAGTTGGCCGCCCGGACCGAGATCCCCAGGGGCGAGGAGGAGGAGCCCTTGGAGTCCGTGGCCGGGTTCGAGTCGCACACCACGAGGCACTTGCCCTCCAGCACGATGGGCTCCGTGTCGTTCTGCGCCCAGACGCGCAGCCCCGGCAGGGTGAGGGCCAGCAGCAGGGCCGGCAGGGCGGCCGGCGGCCGGCGCCCGGGGCCCATGGCGAGCGAGGCTGGGGGCCGCCGCAGCCCGCCGGCGTTCCCTCGCGCCCGCGTGGCCTCCTCCCCGGGACCCCGGCGCTGGGGACGGTGCGGGCGGCTAGATGCACCACGCGGCGGGGCCGGCGGCGGCGCGCACACCTCCGGCAGCTCCGTGGTTTGAAGTCAGAGTTCCCCCTCGCGCTGTCTCGCTGGCTCTGCTACCTTCGTCCTTTAAGGAGCTCATGCAGAACCCCCTCCCCCGCCCTCCTCCGCCCGAGATCAGCCCTGCCTGGGACCCCCGCACCCACCCTTGTTCCTAGACATCTAAGTCGCCGAACCCTCCCGTTCACCCCTCAAAGAGGAAAATGATCAGAAATCCTCACCCCAAACCTAAGCTCCCCCAGGTGAAGCGCGCAGCAGGAAAAACCAAGGGGACTCGGAGAAGCCCCGCGGTCGGGGCCAGGGTCGTCCCGGTTCGTCTCCGGCTGGCGGCGGGGACGGATTACAGAAGCCGAAGGTGTTTCCCGGAGCGGGAAGAACCCGCGGCTGTGTTCATGGCCAGGTCTCTAGCGACTCTCGATCTCGCTTGGTCAAAAAATTCCCCAGAGCTTGGCGTCTCTCGGAAGGCGGCAGGGCGACAGCGGCTAGCCGGGTCCTCAGCAAGGAGGCAAAAATCCGCGGGATCCGCTGCACGGCGACGGGCGGCTGGCCCCAGAGCCCTTGCCCGCCGCCGCCGCGCGCCGCGAGCCCCCGCGCACAACTTTCCGTGTCCTCGCGCAGCCGGGGGGCGCGAGGCGGGCACACGCGCGCTATTTATAGGAGCGCACGCGGGCTGGGCTTGGCTCGCCTCTCAGCCCGCCGACCCCCCGGGAAGGGGAAGACGGCCGGGGACCCTAGCTAAGCAGCTCCCGCCTGGCCTGGAACAGACTCCCGGCACTCGAGGCGCACGGCTCTGCTGGCCGCCGAGGTCTGAGGGCCCCCAGCCCCGGGGGCGCGCGGCACCTAGACTGTGCGAGGGACAGGCGCCCAGCGCCCCGCGCCCGCCCAGCTTCCGCGCCCGCTAGCCCCCTCCTCGGTGCGGGCTGGCGGAGAGGGCCGAGGCGACCCGGGACTTCGCCGCCGAGAGGAGCGCGGCGCTACCAGCCCCGCCCGCGGAGCGAAGGGCGGCAGCGGCGGCGCGCGGCTGGGGACCCAGGGAGGGGCCCGCGCCGCCGGCCCGACCGCGCCCAGCGCAGCGCGGGTCTCGCCAAGCCCGAGGGCCCGGAGACCTCCGGGGAGCCTTGGGGTAAGCCGGAGCCGCTGGGAGCAGGCGCCCGAGGCCTCCTGCTCTGGAAAGGGGGGCCTCACAAGCCTCTGGGTGCACCTTCCCCCCACACCGCCAGTCCATCCCAGGCAAGACCAGGAGAGAAAGGGAGTTAACTCAGCAAGAATCAGTCCTCGGAGCCTTAGCCCTCCAACAGGCAACCCCCCCCCCCCGAGAACACTGCACCTCTCCGTGTGCCGCCCTCGCCCTGTGCCTGCCCAGTGCCATCTTGGCCTCTGATTGGCACGGTTTAGCGGCCTCCTCTGCAGCCCCCGCTGGGAGGGAAAGGCTTGTCTGGTGACCCGCTGCCTGAACTTGACCAAGTCACTCATCTTTCTGAGACGGAGGGGCTCCACTAATCAAGGCCCCACGGGCCCTCCACTTCTGTGACGCTTTGGGGTCATCACTCCCCTCCCAAATTCCTTTCAGACTCCCAACTGCCCAGGTGTCCCAGAGGACAGGCCCTAGGTCTTTAATCAAACAGAAAGTGTTTATTGAGCAATGTTCCCCAGGTGGATGGCGTCCTACTCCTTCCTGAACGAAGAACACCCTCTTCAGCCTGAATTCAAGCTGCTCCAAACAGAAGTCAGACCTGTGTCTCCAGGCTTGTCCCCTCATCAGGTCCTTCCAGAGGGCTATGTGTTGAGCCACAAGCATCGCACTGCAGCTCCAATTGTTAAAATCAGAAATACTTTTACCAATTGGTACATCCCCAGCCCCTACCTCCATATAATCTTGCAACTAAGGTTCCTGGAGCCAAAGGGGCCCGCAGAGGGTGCTCCAGCGAGGCCAGTATCAGCTCTGAGCGTGGGGCCCGGTGCCCTGCTGTTTGTCAGCTGTCGAGTCACTGAGCCACCCCAAGCCTAGCGGAGCTTTTCACCTGAACCCTGGCTGCACTTTGCACCTCCCTCCTGGCTTTTAGCACAATCTGCTGCGAGAGCCACCGCAGCTTCTTCTCATTTGATGCTGCCTTTTGAGGACAGGGACTGGATCTAATGTGGTTCCCCTTTGCCTCCTGTAGGAGTACTCTGCCTTTCTGGTCCAAAACAGTTCTTTAGTAACTAAGACCTGGGCTGTTCAATTTCAGGCTGGAAGAACTTTGAGGAAAAAAAGCTCTGTTGACTACAACAGTTTTAAATAGTCAATTAAGTTGTCTTCCCTGCAACCCCAGTATATTCTCCCAGCATCCTTGTCTTCTCTGGGTGTCTTTCTTCCTCCAAGAACTCGGGGTTTAAAGAAACTTCTTCCCTCCCTCTTTTCCTCTCTACAAAGTACTCATTTTGTAGCCCCCAAATCCAGCGTAGTGATCATATTAGGGACTCAGAAATTGATTGTGAAATGACTGACTCCGCCAGAGAGAATGTCAGTATCAGCCATTCACCTTATAATATAAACTGGCTTAAATGAATCTCTCTCAGTAAAATTTAAATGCAATGCCTCCTAGGTAACTGGAGATGAAAGTCTTGGTTCCTTACTAACAGATGGTCCCCTATTTAGGGGGTTCTAAAGATGTGGAACACTGCATTTTCTTTTGACTCCTACTGGAGAAGCAATCTGACATGGTAAATCACAGGGCCTTGTCTCCCGTTCCCATCACAGGTGATTGAACAAGGGGAGGCCCTGGGTTCTAGGGCTGTTAGTCCATTCGGTACCAGAAGCCTATGCTTCTGTGTCCTGATTCCACCAGATAAAGTGGGGCTGGTGCTTTTCTCTGGGATCTGAGTGGGGCACAGATGGTCTCCAGTAAGCGCTGGGTCCTGCGGAGGAGAGGCCTGTCGTCTCCTGAGCTGGCTTTCCACGGGCCATGTGCAAGTTTAAGCAGATGGGCATGCTGGAGGAAACAGGAGGTGACCACTCTGGTGGACAGAAGCCAGTTCTCTGCACTTCTGAGACACGGAAGGAGTGACGGAGCGAACTGTCTCCAGCTTGTTCACTCCTAGTCACAAGACATCCAGCAACCTTGAGTTTTTTGAGAGGCTCCTGCATCCTTGTAATAAAACTCATTTCACTTGAGCTGGTTATAGTAACCTACTACTGTTCCTCACCATTCAGGATCCTCATTAGAACTACATCCCAGAAATCATACCACACAAGCCCTTGCATCTCCTGCCAAAAGACATTACCAAATCCAATTCCCTGCCTATGGGACATGTTTTCCTAACATTTGGGGAACAGAAGCATCGCCTGCTCCCCAAGCTTTCTCCAGCCCCAGCATCCCCAGGAGGAAAGAAACAGGATCAAATCCAAGTTTCATTCCAGCCACAACACACATCTGCTTCTTCCTTCCCTCTCTACCTACCTCCTTTCTCTTTCTTTCTTGTTGCAGATGTACTGTTAAAAATCCTAGTTGTGACTGTGACACAAATGTGTCACTTTTCTGAGATTCCCAGGCTGCATTTGATTCTAGGAATTCTGTTGCTAGACCTTTAGCAATTTCACTTCTCTGCATCTGTGCACATCGTAAAGTAAATTATTAGAAGTATTAAAACCTGAACTATTCTTGCATAGGACAGTAATACTCCTGTGGTCAGTAACATTCCATTACATTTATGTACCTTGTTTTCTTTATCCATTCATCCATACATTCACGGACATTCGGGTTGCTTCCAATGTCTCGGCTACTGTGAATAGTGCCACTGGGAATCCTGGGGTGCTTTCCAAACACTGGTATCTTTCCAAATTAGAGTTTTCCACTTTCTGGGTATATATCCAGGAGTAGGATTGCTGGGTCATATGGTAGCTCTATTTTTAGTTTTTTAAGGCACCTCCATACTGTTCTCCATAGTGGCTATACCACTTTACCTTCCCAGCATCAGTGTAGGAGGGTTCCCTTTTTTCTCCACACCCTCTCCAGCATTTATTATTTGTAGATATTTTGATGGTGGCCATTCTGACTGGTGTGAGGTGATACCTCATTGTAGTTTGATTTGCATTTCTCTAATAATTAACGATAAATCATCAGGATCAAATCCACTCTAATAAAATGTCTGTCTGCAATGCGGGAGACCCTGGTTCGATCCTTGGGTTGGGAAGATCCCCTGGAGAAAGGCATGGCAACCCACTGTGGTATTCTTGCCTGGAGAATCCCATGGACAGAGGAGCCTGGCAGCTACAGTCCATGGGGTCTCAAAGAGTTGGATACAATTGAGTGACTATCACTTTCTTTCTTTTAATAATTAGTGATGTTGAACATCTTTTCATGTGCCTATTGGCCATCTGCTTATCTTCTTTGGAAAAATGTCTATTTAAGTCTTCTGCCCATCTTTTGATTGAGTTGTTTGCTTTTTTAAGAGAGATCTTGAAAATTTTGATCCATGCTTAGGTCCAAGAAAGGGAGGCTAATGAGACAAAGGGGATTTAGTGGAAGGGCTATATGTCACAAGTCTAAGGGCAAAACTGAGCCTTGGGAATGTAGCAAAGCCTTGTGGATAACCCAGAATGTTGCCTTTCCTCTGTCTATCTAGCATCTATCTATCAACTTATCTACTGTCTACTACTAAATATCTAGATCTATCATCTACCTATCTGTCTATCATCTATCTATATCTCCATGTCTCTCTCTTTCTGGCACAACTTCCCAGGTTTTGCTCACTGCAATCCAGCTTTCTCTGAAGCTTACATAGTAGACAGTGGCCACTGACACCCCCAAACTGTAGACATGACAGATCCAACCCCCCAGAGGGGCCCCCGAATCTCAGGGAACAGACGCCCTGCCCCTGGGACCATGCGCACCCCTCGTAGTGCACGCACGGTGATTCTCATAGCTAGGTGTGTGCAGAACGGGAGCAGGCTCCAGAGGAGAGTACAGTTCCTGAAAACTCCTGCAAGTAATGCGTGATGAAGGGAAAAGGAGCCAGAGACAGACTAGTCTGTAATGTGTGATTCCATGTTAGCAGACTGCAAGTGTATATAGATATGGATATTTTTGTTATTCAAAGGAAAAATATGAAAAAGTAGATGGCAAATTGTTAACAGTAGAGAAACAAAGTAAAAGGAAAATAAATTTTACTTCATCAGTTTATGATTTGAATGGCCACAGCAATCATATATTACCTCGTGTTTCACATTTAATATTGTTTTTTTAAAGGAAAAGGGTGCTGGAAAGAATGCCCAATAGAAATCTACTACATTGACTTTTTTTTTTATAATTTAAACTTAATTAAAGTTTGGAGAGAAAAAGAACTAACATTCTTTTTCATAAGCTGAATTGGTTGAACTACAATTTCCTTTCTTTTGTCATATTGATCCAACTCTAAAAAATAACTCACTCAAAGTCTAGGAAGACACCCAGACATATAAAGCCTCCCAGTCCACATTTAAGAAAAAAAATTACATTGCAACTGGTAAGCTCATGAGTAGTATCAAAATAGCTGATTACGTTTTGGTTGAGCCCAGCTCCTCATAGAACGTGTCAGCACCTGAGAACAACCACAGCCTGTGCTGGTCATGTTTATTTCTGTCGCAGACACAAGGAGGATCTGGATGTAGCGTCCAAATCAGTGGCTGCTCATAAGAATCTGCTGGGAGGCTTATCTTCAGTGCAGATCCTCTGGCCCTAGTCTGAGATGGTGGTTCTTCTCACAAATTGGAAATCTGTTTCTTAACCAACACCTGGGTGAACCTGAAGCAGATGGCACTGTGACTTTGTAGATGCCACTGGTGGGGTACATCCCCCAAGGGTCCTTATGCAGTCAGGTTATTATTCCTTTGGTTGAAAATAGGGCACTTAGATCAGCTTCATCTTCTACTGGCTCTATGACCACAGGGGAAGTTACAGACCTTCTTTCAGTCAGGAAAACTGCAGTTATAAAAAAAAAAAAAATACTCAGTCCATAGTTCATGGTGGGGATTGAACAAGGAAGCATAAGCAGGGTGCTTAGCTCAGTATTGGGAACACAAGAAGTGCTTAATTAAGAGTAGTGACTGTTATCATTAATTTCTGGTATCTATTCATGACTAAAGGCAAGGGTGCACCACAGCACCCTGGACCAAGGCTCATTGACTGTTGGCGAGAAGCGGTCACAGTTGAACCTCACTGACATTATAACAGGAGAGAACACAGCTTCCCCAAGCAGAGGAGAGACTCAAGTTCCAGATGCCCAGTGCAGACACAATAACCAAAGTCAATCTATGGGCAAGCTTTTGCCATTAGATGAGTGCCTGAGTTTTAGAGCGATGAGGCTGACAAGAGTTAAGCTGCAATAATTCTACCTGGCTAAAGCCCAACTTAAGAAGGCTGAGTGTTGAAGAATTGATGATTTTGAACTGTGGTGCTGGAGAAGACTCTTGAGAGTCCCTTGGACTGCAAGGAGATCCAACCAGTACATCCTAAAAGAAATCAACCTTGAATATTCATTGGAAGGACTGATGTGGAAGCTGAAACTCCAATACTTTGGCCACCTGATGTGAAAAACTGACTCATTGGGAAAGCCCCTGATGCTGGGAAGGATTGAAGGCGGGAGGAGAAGGGGACGACAGAGGATGAGATGGTCAGATAGTATAACTGACTCAATGGACATGAATTTGAGCAAACTCCTGGAGACAGTGAAGGACAGAGGAGGCTGGCGTGCTGTCGTCTGTGGGGTCACAGAGAGTCGGACACGACTTAGTGACTGAACAACAACCACAAAGCTCTTAGGTAAAATTAAGGCACCAGGCAACTTGTGAGCTTCCTGCAAGAATGGTCAAAGAGTTTTGATTTCTTTTTTATTTCTTCCTTCCCCATTCTCTTAATCATGGGGTCTCATCACTCAGAGTATCTGAGAGATGCGTTTAGTGAAAATGAAAGTCAAGCACGGGTGGTGGGAAACAGCCATCAAGGTCAGAGGAACCGGAAAGCCATGTGGGGATGGGAACCAGACAGAGGTGTCCTGAGGAGCTGGTCATCCAACTACTTACTTGGCAGTTGAAGGTCCTAGAAGCTTTTCATTTCCCTGAGCTTCTCTATCCATCTTGAGGGGGAAGAGGGAGAAAGCTTCAGTCCACAAGGTCACCCTCATCTCTACTGCCCTTCACAGCACCTGCCTGGGGGCAGTGTGGGGAAGGCGGCCTGAACTGGCGGGGAGCAGACTGGCTGCACCCCCATTGCGTCTCTCAGATGAGCCTCTCTCATGGCTGCATGTGACCTCGTGTTTAAAGAGAGGTATCTTCCTACAACACAGCCGCTGAAAGCAAGCCAACCACTTTGTCTGGCTCCCAGCTGAAAAAACGGCAATCTGTTTTGACTCTGACGGAAAATGTACTGGTGGTGGGCTCCCTGGGAGCAGCTGTGTCAGCTGCCACTGTCAGAGTTCCAGGAGCACTTGATCTGAACAGTGCTCCCCTCAGGGCCTCCCGAGTGGCGCTAGTGGTGAAGAACCCGCCTGCCAACGCAGGAGACATGGGTTTGGTCCCTGGGTCGGGAGGATCCCCTGGAGGAGGGCATGACAGTCCACTCCAGTATCCTTGCCTGGAGAATCCTATGGAGAGAGGAGCCTGGTGGGCCACAGTCCATGGGGTCACAGAAAGTACATGGCTGAAGCAACTTAGCATGCACGCATGTACAATATTCCCTTTGTGTGCTGAGTTTAGAGTCTAACCCTGCAATACATTGCAACTCCATTGGTTCCCCTCTATGTCTGAAGAAGCCTCAATTGCTGATAAATTCTCCCATTTAACTGAGATATAGATCTTTATCTATATCTTTATCTGAGATATGTTACCACCCTGATTTCACAGATGAGGAAAGAGAGGGTCTGAGAGGCTGCTGCAGAAGGGGTGGATTTGATTGCAGGACACCTGTCTTCATGTCTTTCCCATAAGACCATATAAGAAAGGTTGAAAAGAAAGGGCAATGGAGCTTTTGGTATGTTCAGAACTAATTTTTTGCCTGTGATGAACCAAATTCAGAAGAGAAACTGACTGTATCTATAGAAGTATTAATATCAGTAGAGAACAAACAAGGATGAAACTTAAGGAATAAGAAGACAGATCTCAAATCACAGAATTCTAATAAAAGCTATTGACCATAAGCCCAAGGTGGAGAGGTATAGGTATATGTGTGTGTATAAACATATATAATGAATTAAATAACAAATGTTTATATGTGTCATTAGATACATTAGATATTGTCATTAGATACATGGTCAGATCAGCTCATGACCTCAGAGTTTTGTGTGCGTTTCATTTACAGTGATCCCCAGGGTTGCAATTTCACATTCACTGTCTTTTCATGTGACTCAAATGCTCTTCCCCATCGTGCTGTAAGTTCCAAGAGGGCAGAAAAGAACTGCTTTTTGCTCACCATAATATAGCTGATTTCTCACAACAGTTCCTGGCGCATAGTACACATGTGTTAGATATTTGTTGAAGTTAAAGAATAAAGCGATGTGGCATAGATTCTAACTTTGGCTACCTTCTCTGAGTGTATTTCCAATTACAACACTAGTTTCAAAAATTTACTTACATTTTCTCTAATCCTCATGCGTTCTTCATGATCTGTAATAACCCACCCTCTGTACTGGAAATCTGATGCATTTCAGGGAAAACGTTCAGTGGCCCTTCCTTTCCCTGGACACCCGTCTTCACAGCTCTGCCATGCTTTCCCTTCCTCATGCTGGGTCGTGAGTGTCTCAGTTTTGGCCAAGCTACTGGCTCAGCCACTTTCTTTTCTGCCCCTGGGGTTCTGATAATGCCTCCTCTTTGTTAGATTGTGGGCTCAATGAAGCAAAATCTGCCCTTTGCCTACTAATTGGGTACCTGCAGGATTCTAGGAACAGTTCCAAGGTGAGAGGCTATGGCTTCTGAATCCGTTGGCTTCTGGCTTCTGGCTGTCTGGGCTGGCTGTGGGCATCCTGAACGACAAACAATACACCAACTAACTTGACACTCTTGGCCATCTGTCTGTTGGCTAAATAACTACCTCTTGGATAAACCAACTTATCACTGAGGCAGCTGGTGTTTGAGAGATTGACTGAGCTGAACAGCTTCTGGGTTGGGTCCAATATTTCCTGACCACAAAAAAAAAAAAAAAAAAAAAAGAATTCACAGGGCTTTGAATGAGCTTTGTGGAGTCTTTATAAAGCAAAAGAGATAAGAAAAGCAAAGTGAATGAGGAAATAGATGGGCTGTGCTTCAGAGCACGGCTTTGTGCAGCATGGGTCACCGCACTCCCCTTGTAGCTGTGTCTCATTCTGTCTCCCTTTTACCATCCACACATCCTCCACTTTTCTGCTTTTCTAACTCTCTTCCTATATTTTTTTTCTCAAGTTCCCAGTCTTACACTCCACTCAGCCAGTAGGTAATTAGGGCTTACACAGGGCGTTGATTAGGGCGAGGGTGGAAACTCCAGTGCTGTCAGGGCTGTGGCCGGCATCTGCAACTCTTTCTGGTTACTCAAGGGTAGAAACCCCTTCTCACCTCTGGGACCCTTCTCCTCAAGGAGCAGAGCTGAGAGCACCAGATAGTTGTGTCCAGCTTCCCTTGCAGCTAGGGTACAAGCTCGTGACCTAAATTCTGCCAGTCAGACACCCCCAGCCGCCATTGAATTACAAGTCTGCACGGGGCAGCAGGGAACTCACGGAACCCCTTCTGGGGAGAGAGGAAGCTGGCGCCACTGTTCTGGGGCAGAAACAGCACCTCGGGCCTGGAGCAGGTGACACATGCACAGGCGGCCATGTCTGGGTCTGCGGGAGGCAGCCACGGCTGCGGCCAGGTCTCAGCAGCCTCAGCTGAGGGGGAAGAGCTGTGTGCCCCTCTGCGTGCATCAGTCCCAACCCCAGGCTTCCGTTCTCTAAGAGCCTATGAGCCACTGGATGCGAGTGCTCAGCACTCGGTCCTGTCTGCCTCTGCGACCCCATAGGACTGCAGCCCACCAGGCTCCTCTGTCCATGAGATTTCCCAGGCAGGAATACTGGAGTGGGTTGCTATTTCCTCCTCCAGGGGATCTTCCTGACCCAGAAATCGAACTCATGTCTCCTGTCTCCTGTGTCTTTTGCATTGGCAGGAGGATTTTTTACCATTGAGCCACCTGGGAAGTATCAAACCACTGAGTATACTCTAATAGATTCCTTTTCTACCAAATCAGTCAGTCAGCTCTTATTGCTTGCAAGTGTGAGTCCAGATGGACACTGGGGCTAATCAGGAGCCATAAATGGGTGATGTCAGAAGGAGGGAATCATGGAAAGGTAGATCATTTCCACCTCATCTTGAACAGGCAGCTGCTAGTAAACCTGGTTCAATGCCAGATGTTTGATTTTTCAAAAAAAAGATAAGTTCTGATTTTTTGGTGAAACTTTCACTTTTAGATGTTAGCAACTCGTCCAAAAATGTTTGGGAGGTACACAAACATGACTGTATGCTACAAATAGCTCCAGAACTGCCAGTCTGCATTCTCTTTACTTTGTATTTTTGTCATTTATGTGTTTGTGGTGTTTTTGGTTTTGCTTTTTGTTTTGTTCTGTTTTTTATTTTTAAGAAACATTTCAGAATATCTGACGGAGAGGCTTCTTTGAAGTAATATTCCTTTTTTGAAGTGCAGTGCTTTTTTAAAAACCTTGATTTTTGGCCTCACTGAGCAGCTTGTAGGATCTTAGTTCCCCAACCAAGGATCAAACTTGCACCCCCAGCAGTGAAAGTGCTGAGTCATAACCGCTGGTCCGTCAGGGAAGTTTTGTAATGTTCTTATTTCCCACTCAAACTCTACACTTTACAGGCGCTCGACTAGCTCACAGATTTATTTATTGCCTGTGCTGGGTCTTCCTTGCTGGGTTTTCTCTGGTTGTGAGCGGGGGCTGCTCTCTGATGGCGAGGATGTTCTCTTTTTTATGAGGATGCCCAGGCTCCTCACTGTGTGGCTTCTCTTGGTGTGGAGCAGGGGCTCTAGGCATGCGGGCTTTGGTAGGTGTGCCTCAGGGGCTCTCGAGTCAGGGTCAGTAGTCGTGGTGCACAGGCTTAGTTTCATGTGGGATCTCCCTGGACCAGGGATCCAACCCGTGTCTCCTGCATTGGCAGGTGCATTCGTGGCCAACAGGGAAGCCCTACCTCACAGACAGAAAACTGTTGGGGAGTAGGCTGGTTTGAAGGGGAAGTAACAGTGCTGGTTCCAAACCATCACAGCTGCCCAGGTGGCCCCGCTCACACCCACCACCCGCCTGGTCAGAGGTTAGACTCGCATGACCTCTCCAGCTCAGACATCACCTCTGACTCAGGGAAACATCTGAGCCTCCTCCCGATGTGCCTGCTCCAGCTGGGACGCCTGGCTCTCACCGGCCACGGGCCATGCCCTTTACTGTCCCAGCCTCACAGAACAGGTTCAGGAAATGCAAGAGAGGCTGGACTATGCATTCCTGGCATCTTTAGCCTTTAAAATGGAAGATAATCCTTCCTCTTGGCCTTCTGCTCCTGGGGACAGGCAACTGAGGCCACTTGTTCAACAAAGCCCATATGTCCTTCTGAGACTCAGAGCAGATCAGGCTGAATGTCTGCCTGTGCCAACCAAGACCTCCCAAATAACAGGGTTGTCTTTTGCTTTCAACAGAAAACAGTAAAAGGTGACAAGGGCAAATAAAATTTCTGTATTTTGGTAACCAATGTGAAATACACATTTGCCTACTAACGTTTTATGACTCTCAGCTCTACCTAAGAAGATGCTTCAATTAAGGATTAAGGCTCAGTGGTAAAGAATCCACCTGCCAGTGCAGGAGATTCGAGTCCCATCCCTGGTCCAGGAAGAGCCCACATGCTGTGGAGCAACCAAGCCCGTGCATCACAAGTGCTGAGCCTGTGCTCTAGGGTCCCATGTGCTGCGACTACTAAGCCCGAGCACCCTGGAGCCCATGCTCGGCAACAAGAGAAGCCACTGCAATAACAAGCCCTGCAATGGGGGAGGAGCCCCCTCACTGCTCCTAGAGAAAAGCTTGAGCAGCAGTGAAGACCCAGTGCAGCCAAAAATAAAATAAATAGATAAAAAAATTTTAAGTATTAAGCACAAGGAAAGTATTAACAGAGGAACCAATGCAATGAGTGATGAGAAGGAGCTGTGTGTCCAGGACCTTTTGAGGATGACTCAGTGAGGACTTCAGTCCAAATGAGCTGTGAAAAAACTGCTCTTAACAAAGGCAATTAAAATGATGAGACTGAATCAATAAGAAGCCCTGAAAGAACCCTTATTTACTGAATCTTTGACAGAAGAAGCCAATCCTTCTGCTCAAATCCCAGTGGCTCTGAGGCTGGCAAGGGCAGCGAGGACAGAAGAAGCTGAGCCTTAGATACTGAAGGGAGAAAGAACGCGTTTCCAGTTGCACATGGGACACAGACACAAACCCAGCCTCCCGCGAGCTTCCCCCAACAAGTGGATGCTGAAGAAGCCAGACGTGCGTGCAATTAGTGATTTTACATGGCTTGCCAGAGCCCCATCGAATAGCCTCTCGAAAACTCAAGTTCACATTGTTCACATTGCTATGGAAACACTCTCCTGTCAAACAGAAAGAAAACCACAGGAGTGACTCTCAAGTTCTATACAAATTGTTACATCTGTACCTGCATGACCATGTGTGAGCACGCGTGCAGGTGCACACACATGCACACACAGACACACACCACACACATCCTGGGAGAAGCATGCAGATGCTCATCCTCTGGACTGCAGATTTACGTGAAATAGCTTTTTCCAAAAGGAAATGGCTAACCACATCTCCATGAAGGGGAGCTACAGAAGTCATTTCTCGTTTGACAGATGAGATGCGGAGGAGAAAAAGCGCCAGGAAGCGTGCTGTGGTCTTTCAGGGAGGAACCCCTCCCAGTTCCCTTCCTGGCTTCAGCACTCTCCCCCTTCCCTTGAACACCCCCTCCTTCTCAAGCACTTGAAGTCTCCTTTCCCTTTTTTCTTTTCTTTGTCAGAAAGTTCTGAAATTGTAACTTTCTTGGGACTAAATAAGGTATCTGCATTATAGTTCCACAAGAGAGTGTCTAATGCTGTGATGAAACGTGGGCAGAACTGAAACATTTGCCTTTTCTAGAAGTAGGGGTGGGCACTTGATTTCTAAGGGTCCCCTAGACTTTCTTCTTGAAGACAGGTCCTCACCTATGTTTTGTCTTCATCCCCATCATTCTGGTTAAGCCACCAAAGTCTCCCAACTGGGTACTGAGAGGCTTTCTAACTGGTTGGCCTGAATCCAGGGTGGCCCCCTCTGCCATTCCCCCGCTGATGACAGAAGACCAAAGTCTGACGGTTTCATCCCCTGATGAGACCGTCTCACTTGCCCGTTAGCTGCCATGTCATGTCCGACTCTTTGTGACCTCGTGGACAGTAGCCCACCAGGCCCCTCTTTCTGTGGGATTTCCCAGGCAAGTATATTGCCATTTCCTTCTCCAGGGTACTTTCCTGAGCCAGGGATCAAACCTGTGACTCCTGCATTGGCAGGTGGATTCTTTACCACTGAGCCACCAGGGAAGCCCCTTACCTCTGAGATAAAACCGGAAGTCCTCACCAGTCCACTCACCACCCCTGGAGTGCCCGCACCTCCCAGACATACTCGGTTTGGTTTTCTTGTTGACTGCCACAATTACCACTCATCAGTATATTTTACTTTCTGATAGTTTACAAACTCTGTAAGACCTAGGATCACATCTGTCTTGTTTAGAATGATAATTCCTCTACTCTGCACAATACCTACCATACAGTAGGAATTCAATAATTTTGTGTTGAGTAAATGAGTGAATTAACAAATAGGTTCTGGAAACTGATGGTCTAGCTGTAAACCCCTTAAAGGAAAACTCCTTGGTGCTTCAGCCTGCTGTGTTGTTCAGTGTACAAGTATAAATCTGCATGACAAAAACAGATCTCTACTTATCCAAAATGTAAGTGTCTGTTAGGCCCCAGATTAATATTATCCAGCCCTCTGCCCTCAAGATGGGGGCAGGGGAAAGCAGGTGCAGGGAATAAATGAGGAGGAAAAGATACCTTTGGAGAAGGACTTAAGAACCGAGACTGAAATGTCCTGGAGATCACATCAAGACAGATGTTAGGCAAGACAGCTTGAAGTAGACTTGACCTTGGCAAAGGCAGTCAAGGTCACAGCAGCAGGATCTCAGGGCACAACCGCAGTACAAGTTCAGGCACAATATGGGAGGATGAATAGCACATTTGGTCCATCTGCGAGTGGAGAAGAGCTTTGTAACAAGCAGTTCAGAACTAAATCCAGGAATGAAAAATTCAAACTGGGGCATGGAGTTCACTTAGTACCCAGAAAGCGCATTAGGGACATGAGTGCTGACTCTGACAAGCCTTGTTGGGCTGGACTTCATTCCCTGGGGTTTCCTCGATTCCTTGGCCAGAGTTCCTCTCGCCTTCTCCAAAGACTGACAGCAACTTGTGTGGAGCCCCTTCACTGCACTCAGCACATCTGGGCCTCGGGTCTGACTTGACTTTGGGCTTCTTGGCTGGCTTGGGAACGCATGTGCTGTGCTCAGTCGTTCAGTCGTGTCTGACTGTTTGTGACCCCACGGACTGTAGCCCACCAAGCTCCTCTGTTCATGGGATTTCCCAGGCAAGAATACTGGAGTGGGTTGCTGTTTCCTTCTCCAGGGCATCTTCCCAACCCAGGGATCGAAACCATGTCTCCTGCATATCCTGTATCTTCTGCATTGCCAGCAGATGCTTTACCACTGAGTCACCTGGGAAGCCTAAAGCATCTCAGTTCAGTTCAGTTCAGTCGCTCAGTTGTGTCTGACTCTTTGCAACTCCATGGACTGCAGCACACCAGGCGTCCCTGTCCATCACCAACTCCCGGAGTTTACTCAAACTCATGTCCATTGAGTCAGTGATGCCTTCCAACCATCTCATCCTCTGTCAGCCCCTTCTCCTCCTGCCCTCAATCTTTCCCAGCATCAGGGTCTTTTCAAATGAGTCAGTTCTTTGCATCAGGTGGTCAAAGTACTGGAGTTTCAGCTTCAGCATCAGTCCTTCCAATGAATATTCAGGACTGATCTCCTTTAGGATGGACTAGTTGGATCTCCTTACAGTCCAAGGGACTCTCAAGAGTCTATTCCAACACCACAGTTCAAAAGCATCAATTCTTCGGCACTCAGCTTTCTTTAGAGTCCAACTCTCACATCCATACATGACTACTGGAAAAACCACAGCTTTGACTAGATGGACCTTTGTTGGCAAAGTAATGTCTCTGCTTTTTAATATGCTGTCTAGGTTGACCATAACTTTTCTTCCAAGGAGCAAGCATCTTTTAATTTCATGGCTGCAGTCACCATCTGCAGTGATTTTGGAGCCCAAAAAAATAAAGTCTCTAACTGTTTCCATTCTTTCCCCATCTATTTGTCATGAAGTGATGAAACTGAATGCCATGATCTTGGTTTTTTTAATGTTGAGCTTTAAGCCAGTTTTTTCCCCCTCCTCTTTCATTTTCATCAAGAGGCTTTTTAGTTCTTCTTCGCTTTCTGCCATAAGAGTGGTGTCATCTGCATATATGAAGTTATTGCTATTTCTCCTGGTAATCTTGATTCCAGCTTGTGCTTCTCCCAGCCCAGCGTTTCTCATGATGTCCTCTGCATAGAAGTTAAATAAGCAGGGTGATAATATACAGCCTTGATGTACTCCTTTTCCTATTTGGAACCAGTCTGTTGTTCCATGTCCAGTTTTAACTGTTGCTTCCTGACCTGCATACAGGTGTCTCAGGAGACAGGTCAGGTGGTCTGGTATTCCCATTTCTTTCAGAATTTTCCACAGTTTCTTGTGATCCATACAGTCAAAAGCTTTGGCATAGTCAATAAAAGAGAAGTAGATATTTTTCTGGAACTCTCTTACTTTTTCAGTGGTCCAGCGGATATTGGCGATTTGATTGCTCATTCACGTCTATTACCTCCTGCCTGCCACAGGAGAAGCACAGCTTCTGACACACAGGAAGCAGACTCGTGGTCCCTCTCACCTGTCTCAGTGAGCTGCTGTAAGGGTTGTGTATCTTAAAGTGAAAGTCTTAGTCCTTCAGTCATGTCCAGCTCTTCGTGATCCCAACAGGCTCCTCTGTCCATGGGATTCTCCAGGCAAGAATACTGGAGTGTGTTGCCATTTTCTTCTCCAGGGCATCTTCCCAACCCAGGGATTGAACCCAGGTCTCCTGTACTGCAGGCAGATTCTTTACCATCTGAACCATCACGGAAAAAATCATCTACAAATAATTTCATAAATTGTATACATATTACCTATATGTCCCAAGGTTGCATATTATTTAATATTCAAACTCTCACATGCAGAGATGAGAAAGAAGTCTAGTCTTTCTCTCTCTCCCTTGGAGGCAAGTTCAAAAATCTAAGGAAGACATATCCAGTTCAAAGGGTCCATCCTGATAGCACTCAGGAGCTTATGGGGCTGGACAGTCCAAGTAGTCGAAAGCCCCAGGCCGAGGCCCTGTAGCTAGAACCACTGTTGTGATGGAACGCTGCCCTACCCCTTGCTGCTGGTACCGCTGTAATGGATCCCTGCCATGGCTCTTCAGGGGCCAGGAAGCAGTTCCTTTCCTATAGTTCTTTGTGTAGCCATGGGTGATCCTTGCCAAAAATGGCTCACATCCCCAAACTTAACTTTAATTCATCTGTTCCTTCTGTTTGGGTACAGAGAGCCATTTCCTCTGAGACACAGGGATGAAAAGAATTCTGCATCATCCACATACTGTCTCCAAAACCCGCCTTCCTCTCCAACAGCATAGGCTTCAGGTTGGTCGAGGTCACTGTTTCAGACTTCCTAATGATGAGTTAGTTTATGAGGCTTTTCATCCTCATCTGATACCCAGGCTCAAGGTCACATGATATTATGGGAAATGTGTCAGTAATTTTGAACCACAAGGGCAGGGGTCAAATTTGTATCGGCATCCTCTTCAGATGCCCCCAGATTGCCCATTGCTCTAACACCTCCCCATAAAGCTCCACACTTCGATAACAACAGAATTGAAGTCCACGTGTTTCCTAAAACCGTTATCTCAGAACAATGGCTCAGTGCTTACTTTTCATTTCTGTGATGAAAGAATCAATTCTACTGTTTTTCAAAGTACAAAGGGTGACCCAAGGTGAACCTCAGTTCACCTCCACCACTAGAAAAGAATAGTACACCTCCCTTTTTAATAACTTGTTCTCCATCTTCATAAAGAAGTAAAATCGCACCTCCACCAGGTACTTGATTATATGTGATATTAATGTTCTGGAGGTATTCGTATTATGGTGGGCACATACAAAACATCAATGCTTGAATGATGATCAAATTCTAATGCTTATTAAAATGGTGATGTGAATGGTTTAGGGCCCACATAATTCACTTCAGAGCAGTGTGATGGTTAATTTTATGTACCAAGTGGACTGGGCTAAGGGAGACCCAGATAGCTTGTAAAACACTCTGGGTGTGTCTCTGAGGATGCTTCTAGAAGAGATTAGCATGTGAATCAGTGAACTGAGCAAAAAAGAATCTCTCTCACCAATGCCAGTGGGCATCAGCCAATCCACTGGGAGCCTGAATAGGACAAAAAAGCCGAAGAAAGGTGAATTTCTCTCTGCTAAGCTAGAACACGGATCTTCTCCCACTTTGGACATAGGTGTTCCTGATTGTTGGATGGCTGGAATCAGACCAGGACTTAAATCAATCCCCCTAGTTCTCAGGCCTCCAGACTCAGACTGAATTATACCATCTGCTTTCCTGGGTCTGCAATGTGCAGATAGTAGACTATGGGACTTCTCAACCTCCATAATCACATGAGCCAATTCCTATGGTAATTCAGTCTCTCTCTAGAGATAGATTTTCTTATCTGATTCTCAGGAAAACCCTGGCTACTAGTAGAGATGTTGAGAAACAGAATTTTAAAGATGAGATTTTTATTATTTATTGAAGTGTAGTAGATTTATAATGTGTTAATCTGCTGTACAGCAACGTGATTCAGTTATACATAAATACATTTTTTACATTCTTTTTCTTTATGGTTTATCACAGGATATTGAATACAGTTCTCTGTGTTATACAGTAGGACCTTGTTTGTCCACTCCATATATAATAGATTGCATCTGCTAAACCCAACCTCCCACTCACTCTATCCCCACAACAACCACGTCTGTTCTCTATGTCCATGATTCTGTTTCTGTTTCATAGATAGGTTCATTTGCGCCATATTTTAGATTGCCACAGTAAGTGATATCATATAGTATTTGTCTTTCTCTTTCTGACTTACTCAACTTAGTGTGATAATCTCTAGTTGCATCCATGTTGCTGCAAATGGCATTACTTCTTTCTTTTTTATGCTTGTGTAGTATACCACGAGAAGAGTGGAGAAATAACTCCAGAAAGAGTGACTAGATGGAACCAAAGCAAAAACAATGCCCAGTTGTGGATGTGCCTGGTGATGGAAGTACAGTCCAGTGCTGTAAAGAACAATATTGCACAGGAACCTGGAATGTTAGGTCCATGAATCAAGGTAAATTGCAAGTGGTCAAACAGGAGATGGCAAACATGAACATCCACATTTGAGGAATCAGTGAAATAAAATGGACTGGAGATGGTGAATTTAATTCAGATGACCATTAAATCTACTACTGTGGGCAACAATCCCTTATAAGAAATAGAGTAGCCCCCATAGTCAACAAAAGAGCCTGAAATGCCGTAAGTGGGTGCAGTCTCAAAAACGACAGAATAATCTCTGTTCAACTCCAAGGCAAATCACTGAATATCACAGTAATCCTAGTCTATGCCACAAACACTAATGCTGAAGAAACTGAAGTTGAATGGTTCTACGAAGACCTACAAGACCTTCTAGAACCAACACTCCCAAAAGATGTCCTTTTCATCATAGGGGACTGGAATGCAAAAGCAGAAAGTCAAGAGATACTTGGAGTGACAGGCAAATTTGGCCTTGGAGTACAGAATGAAGCAGGGCGAAGGCTAACAGAGTTTGGCCAAGAGAACACACTGGTCATAGCAAACACCCTCTTGCAACAACACAAGAGAAGACTCTACACACGGACATCACCAGATGGTCAACACTGAAATCAGATTGATTATATTCTTTGCAGCCAAAGATGGAGAAGTTCTATACAGTCAGCAAAAACAAGACCAGGAGCTGACAGTGGCTCAGATCATGAACTCCTTATTGCCAAAGTCAAATGTAAATTGAAGAAAGTAGGTAAAACCACTAGACCATTCAGGTATGACCTAAATTAAATCCCTTACAATTGTACAGCGGAAGTGACAAATAGATTCAAGGGATTATATCTGGTAGACAGAGTGCCTGAAGAACTATGTACAGAAGTTCATGACATTGTATAGGAGGCAGTGATCAAGATCATCCCCAAGAAAAATAAATGCAAAAAGGCAAAATGCTTATCTGAGGAGGCCTAACAAATAGCTATGAAAAGAAGAGAAGCTAAAGGCAAAGGAGAAAAGGAAAGATACACCCATCTGAATGCAGAGTTCCAAAGAATAGCAAGGAGAGATAAGAAAGCCTTCCTCAGTGATTAGTGCAAAAAAAAAGGAAAACAATAGAATGTGAAAGACTAGAGATCTCTTCAATAAAACTAGAGATACCAAGGGAACATGTCATGCAAAGATGGGCACAATAAAGGACAGAAATGGTATGGACCTAACAGAAGCAAAATATATTAAGAAGAGGTGGCAAGAATACACAGAAGAACTATACAAAAAAGATCTTCATGACCCAGATGGTGTGATCACTCACCTAGATGCCAGACATCCTGGAATTCAAAGTCAAGGGGGCCTTAGGAAATATCACTATGAACAAAGCTAGTGGAGGTGATGTAATTCCACTGAGCTATTTCAAATCCTAGAAGATGATGCTGTGAAAATGCTCCACTCAGATGTCAGCAAATTTGGAAAACTCAGCAGTCACCACAGGACTGGAAAGTCAGTTTTCATTCCAATCCCAAAGAAAGGCAATGGCAAAGAATGCTCAAACTACTGCACAATTGCACTCATCTCACACGACAGTAAAGTAATGCTCAAAATTCTCCAAGCCAGACTTCAGCAATACGTGAACCATGGACTTCCAGATGTTCAAGCTGGTTTTAGAAAAGGCCGAGGAACCAGAGATCAAATTGCCAACATCCATTGGATCATCAAAAAAGCAAGAGAGTCTCAGAAAAACATCTGCTTCTGCTTTATTGACTACACCAAAGCTTTTGACTGTGTGGATCACCACAAACTGTGGAAAATTCTGAAAGAGATGGGAATACCAGACCACCTGACCTGCCTCCTGAGAAATCTGTATGCAGGTAAAGAAGCAACAGTTAGAACTGGACATGGAATGACAGACTGGTTCCAATAGGGACCAAATCCAAATCAGGAAAGGAGTACATCAAGGCTGTATATTGTCACCCTGCTTATTTAACTTAAATACAGAGTACCTCATTCAAAATGCTGGACTAGATGAAGCACTAGCTGGAATCAAGATTGCAGGGAGAAATACCAATAACCTCAGATATGCAGATGACACCACCCTTATGGCAGAAAGCTAAGAACTAAAGAGCCTCTTGATGAAAGTGAAAGAGGAGAGGGAAAAGGTTGGCTTAAAGCTCAACATCAGAAATCTAAGATCATGGCATCTGGTCCCATCACTTCATGGTAAATAGATGGGGAATCAGTGGAAACAAGTGAGAGACTGTATTTTTTGGATTCCAAAATCACTGCAGGTGGTGACTGCAGCCATGAAATTAAAAGGTGCTTGGTCCTTGGAAGCAAAGCTATAAAGAACCTACACAGCACATTAAAAAGCAGAGATATTACTTTGCCAACAGAGGCCCATCTAGTCAAAGTGGTTTTTCCAGTAGTCATGCATGGATGTGAAAGTTGGGTGCCAATGAACTGATGCTTTTGACCTATGGTGTTGGAGAAAACTCTTGAGAGTCCCTTGGACTGCAAAGAGATCTAACCAGTCCATCCTGAAGGAGGTCAGTCCTGAATACTCATTGGAAGGATTGATGCTGAAGCTGAAACTCCAATAGTTTGGCCACCTGATTCGAAGAGCTGACTCATTTGAAAAGACTCTGATGCTGGGAAAGACTGAAGGCGGGAGGAGAAGGGGATGACAGAGGATGAGATGGTTGGATGGCATCACCAACTCAATGGACATGAGTTTGAGCAAGCTCCAGGAGTTGGTGATGGACAGGGAAGCCTGGCATGTTTGCTGCCCATGGGGTTGCAGAGTCGGACATGACTAAGTGACTGAACTGAACTGAGTATTCCACTGCATATACATCTTTTTTATCCACTCATCTGTTGATGGACATTTAAGTTGTTTCCATGTGTGGCTATTGTGAATAGTGCTGCTATGAACATAGGATGATTTTTTTCCTATTTCCACTATTAAAAAGAGCATCAACTGTCCATGACATGAGCTATTAATATATATATATATATATATATATATATATATATATATATCTGCATTGAACAGTCCTAATCAACCACTTGTAAGAAGTTAAGGAGCTAAATGATTCTGTATATATTTTCTAAAAATTTTAGAAAGCTAAGGAAAATAATGACATTGGCTGTTTCTCTTAATGTTGCTGGACAATGTGAATGAAAAGAATGGGCTCAGGGATTCAACCATTAAATCCAAGTGATGATACTGATTATACTGATCATAATTACTTAATTATTTTAATTAATGCTGATTATATTTGATCATATTGACAATGCTGATTAAAGCAGTGATGTGAATGATTTGGGTCCCACATAATTCATTTTAGTACATCCATGCATTAAATGAGAATTTAGTCAACATCCATCCCATATTTATTTACAGCTATCAGGTACCACATGTGCTCTGCACTCTTGCAGCCTCCAGTCCATTCTCCTCACTATAAAGTGATTTTTTTTTGTTGATGTGCAATATTATATAAGGTACAGGTTTAGCAAAGTGATTTTTTGAAAAACCAAGTCTGCTCATGCTTGGAACCACACAACGGTTCCTTCTGCTCACAGGAGGAAGACCCCACCACTGAAAGGCCCTGCAGGTTCCGACACCCACCCTGACCCTGTCCTTGTACTGAAACACCCAGCCTTCCTGCAGGTCCGACCACATTCCTTCTCATGCAGCAAGTGCTCATGAAAGAGCATCTAATCCTAGAACGCCCACCTGCTCATTGATTGATTAAATCACATATGTTCTTCCAAGCTGCCCAGCAGAACTTTCTACAGTGATGAGAATGTTCTATGTCTGCACTGTCCCGTAGGCAGCAGTGGCTGTTGAGCACCTGAAATGTGACTAATGAGACTGAGGAATTGAATTTTAAATTTCATTTCACTTTGATTAAAATTTAAATTTAAATAGCCACATGTGGCTAGTGACTACCATACTGGATAGTGCAGCTCTAGTATTCAGCTAAGGGAAATGCAAGTGAAAATGTCTTTCATTACCCTCTAAATCTAGGCAGATAGATATGTTAACCCTGTACTTTTTAATCATGAAATTTACCACAGAAATGCCAGGTGTTAGGGTTTCTATGGTGGCTCAGTGGTATAGAATCTAACTGCAATGCAGGATACCATTGGCAGTGCAGGAGACACGGGTTCGATCCCTGGGTCAGGAAGATCCCCTGGAGAAGGAAATGGCAACCCACTCCAGTATTCTTGCCTGAAGAATCCCATGGACAGAGAAGCTTGGTGGGCTACTGTCAATGGGGTTGCAAAAGAGTCAGATGCAACTTAGTGACTAAACCACTAACCACATTAGTGTGATTATTTCTTATCTTCAATTTCCCCCAGTTATCGTCAATTTCCATGAAGTCAAAGGTGGGTCTGTTTTCTTCCACATTGATCCCTAAGACCTAGTACAAGTGCCTGGCACAGAACAGGCAATAATATTTGTGAATCAGTAACTTAATACAGTTCTGTGACTATCTGACTACAAAAACTGGCTGCATACTTCTAACCTTCGATTTTGTCATCTACATAGACTGTGGGTTCCTTCAAGCTTAAGCACTTTGTAGGTCAAGTCTAAATAGGAAATTATAGAATTGCGCACTAGACGAAAAGTTCTACTTATCACTTGAGGCCGTTCTGTCTGCACAATGACTTTTCCTAGAGCATTTCAGAAAATGACAGTAATTTATCGTTCAAAGACCAAATACATTCCGAAGTATTATCAAAGCCCATTTCTGCCACTTCATTAAGGCACACAAAATAGATACAATCCATGTTTGACTATTGAAACAATTCATCGGGGTGACCACTTTATATTTTGCTCAGACTACAACACTTTTCAAACTGAAAGGTAAAATCTGGGACCTCAAAATATGAGAAACACTCCTGGTAATCACTCCACCTCTGATTTATGCATCCTCGCAACTAATAAAATATGGATCAGAGAGCTTTAATACCAATTTATAATTATCTGTTACTTCTTATTACTTTTGGTAATAACTTTTGCAGCTTTCTCATCACACATGCTTCTTTCAGAACAAAGTAAACCATGCCAAACATAGAGAAGGTTTCATTTGGCCAAGTTGTAAAATAAATTGTGTAAAAAGTGGGATGATGGAGGGTTTACATGGAGGTTGAAAGCTTGTCATGAATTTAAACTGGCCGAGGTCTTATATATTGACTCAAGATGCAGAATATAGATACCGCATAGTCATCTTCTGGACCTAGCTTAAAATCTATGCTTCTTCCTGTATTGCCCTGGCTGGGCAAAGGCCCTGCCCTCCTCTCTGTCTGGGGCGAAGGCAAATGACCTCAGTGACGAGCTCCCAGGGGTGACAACAAGCGGCACAGCATGGTGGTCACACGCACAGGCACTGGAGGAAGACTGCTTGTTTCAGATGTGGCCTCCGCCTCCTCACGTGTGAAATGGAGGTAATCGTTGTGCCTTCAGAGTTGGCGTGAGGATTAAACAAGATAGTTATGTGAGAAGTGCCTGCCACACTGTATATGTGTCAGAGAAAAACAGCTCTCCTGCTGTGACAGAGGAGCAGAAGCGGACATTCTACAGATCTGTGTGCGAAGCTCCTTTGCTCAGCGACTCTGTAAAGCACACAGTATTGCCAGCAAGTTTATTGCGCCACCCTCTTTAGTGGCGTTCATGCTTAATAACTACCACTTATCAAGCACCCACTGAGAACCAAGTACTCATAATCTCATGACATCCTCCTGGAAGGGGAAGTAATTGCTGCAAAGGTAACAATAACAAAAAAACAACAGCAATAACAATAAAAATAATACCTAATCATGTCTGAGTACCTGTTGTGCTGGGCACTTTGTGGTAAGTGTATTATGTTCATCACCACATCTAACCTCCCTTGTCGTCCCATCCCTTCCTGCGATAATGAGGGAGTAAGGTTTGGGGCTTCCCAGGTGGCTCAGTGGTAAAGAATCTGCCTGCCCACACAAGAGGTCCCTGGGTTGGGAAGATGCACTGGAGAAGGAAATGGCAACCCACTCCAGTATTCTTGCCTGGGAAATCCCATGGATGGAGGAGCCTGGCGGGCTACAGTCCGTGGGGTCTCAAAGAGTTGGACACGACTGAGTGACTAAACACCAGCAGCACACACCTATGCTAGCAGAATGGCAGCTGCTGTTGTTTTAGAGAAAAGGAGCCATGGTCCAGAGAGCTAAGTAACAAGTTCAAGATCTGACCACCTATACACGGTCTAGACGGTCTCCTAGACCACCTAGGTCCAGTCTCCTAGACACAGTGTGTCTAACTCCTAACAGCTGCTACATCATACTCCCTTAAGCCTGCTGTCACGGGAATTTAGAATTGGAAAGCAGTGTGAATCAGCTGCCAGTAAAAACATGAGCGGGGTAATAATGTGGAGGAGGGCTGGGGCTAGGATGAGGCAAATGAAGTGCCCAGGGTGACAAAGTCAAGGAGGAACAAACTCTAGGGAAGAACCCACAGTGGTTGGGAAGGGACTGGAAACTTGCTGTGTGGGTCACTGGGAATGGTGGTTAGGGGGTCCCTCATTCTTCTACTGCTTGGTTCCAAAACCCACGTCTTTGACCTACTGGGAGCACAGCATCATACAATGAACTTGACTCAGGGTATCTGCTGAAACCTGGATGATGGCAGCCCAGCCTCTCCGTGGGTCTCCAAGCCCCGTGGTGTCTCCTACCAGGCAGCCTTGGGGGCTGCAGGAAACACTGCAGCCAGTGACCCTGACCACTCCTCCTCTGCTGCAAAGGGCTCCACCACCACCTTGCGGGCTTCCCAGGCGGCCAGCGGTAAAGGGTCTGCCTGCCAATGCAGGAGCCGCGAAAGACACAAGTGTGATCCCTGGGTTGGGCAGATCCCCTGGAGGAGGGCATGGCAACCCATTCTGGTATTCTTACCTGGAGAATCCCAAGGACAGAGGAAGTGACGGGCTACAGTCCATGGGGTCACAGAGAGTTGGACATGACTGAGCGTGCAGGCACTGTGTTATACAAGATTCTGTATTTGTACACAGTATTCAAATACTATAAAATCTTCGGACATGGTGTAGGCACAGGCTCTGTGAGCAAGACAGGCAAGGCGGTACCTGGAATAGGTATTGACAGCAGTGAGAAAATGTAGGAAGCAGACTGATGTAATCAACTGACCACCAAGTGGCCAGATGGGCCCCTCACGGAATGGCATTTTATCAGGGCCTCATGCGATCCAAGCCTGCTATGGGGCCCATATATATTTTTCATCCCTGCCACCGTATCTCCTCCATCATGCACGTGTGGCAGCACTGGGTGTGTCGATGACAGATACTGCCTGGCACCAACCAGCAGAGTTATTCCGTCTCCCTGATTATTTGGTGCTTCTCTGGCGGTTGCCGTCTAGTAGGTGGTAACATGCAATGCAGGATCTTCACGCTTTGCACCTACTCCCATGGTTCACCCACATTCCATTCTCCAAACCATGTTGATCCTATTCTTCTTATCTTTCTCATTCCAGTCTCCTAACCAATCATCCAAGCCATTACTCACTATCCAGGAGTCCACGCTCTGTCCTTAGGGCCCATCTCATTCCGCATAGTGTACATGTGGGTTCACCATCCAAAACTCTGTCATTGGGAGGGTTTCTCTTCACCTCCATTTTCTGGGACATTCCAAGTGTGCAACAGCTTTACTCCCACATGCTGAGCCAACTCAGTTCAGTTCACTCAGTCATGTCCTACTCTTTGTGACCCCATGGACTGCAGCATGCCAGGCCTCCCTGTCCATCAACAACTCCCACAGTTTACTCAAACTCAGGTCCATTGAGTCAGTGATGTCATCCAATCATCTCATCCTCTGTCATCCCCCTCTCTTCCCACCTTCAATCTTTCCCAGGATCAGGGTCTTTTCCAATGAGTCAGCTCTTCACATCAGGTGGCCAAAAGTACTCAAGTTTAAGCTTCAGCACCAGTCCTTCCAATGAATATTCAGGACTGATCTCCTTGAGGATGTACTGGTTGGATCTCCTTGCAATCCAAGGGACTGTCCAGAGTCTTCTAATTTCATGGCTGAAGTCACCATCTGCAGTGATTTTGGAGCCCCAAAAAACAAAGTCTGTCACTGTTTCCATTGTTTCCCCATCTATTTGCCACAATGTGATGGGACTGGATGCCATGATCTTAGTTTTCTGAATGTTGAGTTTTAAGCCAACTTTTTCTCTCCCTCTTTCACTTTCATCAAGAGGCTCTTTAGTTCTTTGCTTTCTGCCGTAAGGGTAGTGTCATCTGCATATCTGAGGTTATTGATTTTTCTCCCAGCAATCTTGATTCCAGCTTGTGCTTCACCTAGTCTGGCATTTCTCATGATGTACTCTGTATATAATTTAAATAAACATGGTGACAATATACAGCCTTGATGTACTTCTTTCCAGATTTGGAACCAGTCTGTTGTTCCATGTTCAGTTCTAACTGTCACTTCATGACCTGCATATAGATTTCTCAGGAGGTGGGTTAGGTGGTCTGGTATTCCCATCTCTTTCAGAATTTTCCACAGTTTCTTGTGATCCACACAGTCAAAGGCTTTGGCATAGTCAATGAAGCAGAAGTAGACGTTTTTCTGGAACTCTTGCTTTTTCAATGATCCAGCGGATGTTGGCAATTTGATCTCTGATTCCTCTGCCTTTTCTAAATCCAGCTTGAACATCTGGAATTTCATGATTCAAGTACTGTTGGAGCCTGGCTTGGAGAATTTTGAGCATTAGTTTACTAACATGTGAGATGGGTACAATTGTGGGGTAGTCTGAGCATTCTTTGCCATTGCCTTTCTTTGGGATTGAAATGAAAACTGACCTTTTCCAGTCCTGTGGCCACTGCTGAGTTTTCCAAATTTGCTGGCATATTGAGTGCAGCACTTTTGCAGCATCATCTTTTCGGATTTGAAATAGCTCAACTGGAATTCCATCACCTCCACTAGCTTTGTCATAGTGATGCTTCCTAAGGCCCACTTGACTTTGCATTCCAGGATGTCTGGCTCTAAGTGAGTGATAACAGCATCATGATTATCTGGGTTGTGAAGATCATTTTTGTATAGTTCTTCTGTGTATTCTTGCCACTTCTTCTTAATATCTTCTGCTTCTGTTGGGTCCATGCCATTTCTGTCCTTTATTGTGCCCATCTTTGCATGAAATATTCCCTTGATATCTCTAATTTTCTTGAAGAGATCTTGAGTCTTTCCCATTCTATTGTTTTCCTCTATTTTTTTGCACTGATCACTGAGGAAGCTTTTCTTATCTCTCCTTGCTATTCTTTGGAAATCAGCATTCAAATGCATATATCTTTCATTTTCTCCTTTGCCTTTTGCTTCTCTTCTTTTCGTAGCTATTTGTAAGGCCTCCTCAGATAAGCATTTTGCCTTTTTGCATTTATTTTTCTTAGGGATGGTTTTGATCACTGCCTCCTGTACAGTGTCATGAACCTCTGTTCATAGTTCTTCAGGCACTCTGTCTATCAGATCTAATCCCTTGACTCTATTAGTCACTTCCATTGTACAATCGTAAGGGATTTGATTTAGGTCATACCTGAATGGTCTAGTGGTTTTACCTACTTTCTTCAATTTACATCTGAATTTGGCAATAAGGAGTTCATGATCTGAGCCACTGTCAGCTCACAGTCTTGTTTTTGCTGACTGTATAGAGCTTCTCCATCTTTGGCTGCAAACAATATAATCAATCTGATTTTGGTATTGACCATCTAGTGATGTCCATCTGTAGTCTTCTCTTGTGCTTTTGGAAGAGGGTGTTTGCTATGACCAATGCATTCTCTATTAGTTTAAACTCTAAACTCTATTAGTCTTTGCCCTGCTTCATTCTGTACTCCAAGGCCAAATTTGCCTATTACCCCAGGTATCTCTTGATGTCCTACTTTTGCATTCCAGTCCCCTATAAAGAAATGGACATCTTTTTTGGGTATTGGTTCTAGATTGTAAATCTTCATAGAACTGTTCAACTTCAGCTTCTTCAGCATTACTAGTCAGGGCATAGTCTTGGATTACTGTGATATTGAATGGTTTGCCTTGGAAATGAACAGAGATCATTCTGTCGTTTTTGAGATTGCATCCAAGTACTGCATTTTCGACTCTTTTGTTGACTATGATGGCTACTCCATTTCTTCTAAGGGATTCTTGCCCACAGTAGTAGATACAATGGTCACCTAAGTTAAATTCACCCATTCCAGTCCATTTTAGTTCACTGATTCCTCAAATGTGGATGTTCACTCTTGCCATATCCCGTTTGACCACTTGCAATTTACCTTGATTCATGGACCTAACATTCCAGGTTCCTATGCAATATTGCTCTTTACATCATTGGACTTTACTTCCATCACCAGTCACATCCACAACTGGGTATTGCCCCAGCGGAGGCATGGGTCGGCGGTGGCCTGCTGCAGGGTTCGGGGCACTGAGGGTAGCAGTGAGAGCGTGGGACCTTTCGAAGGAGGTCGCCATTATCTTCATCACCTCCACCATAGTTTGGCCTCAGGTCAAATAACAGGGAGGAACACATCCACCCGTCAACAGAAAATTGTATTAATGATTTTCTCTGCATGGCCCCTTCCATCAGAACAAGACCCAGTTTCCCCCTCAGTCAGTCTCTCCCATCAGGAAGCTTCCATAAGCCTCTTATCCTTCTCCTTCAGAAAGCATACAGACTGAAAACCACAGTCACAGAAATTAACCAATCTAATCGCATGGACCACAGCCTTGTCTAACTCAATGAAACTATGAGCCATGCCGTGTGGGGCCACCCAAGACAGATGGGTCATGGTGGAGAGGTCTGACAAAACGTGGTCCACTGGAGAAGGGAATGGCAAACCACTTCATATTCTTGCCTTGAGAACCCCATGAACAGCATGAAAAGGCGGGAAGATATGACACTGAGATGCACTCCCCAGGTCGGTAGGAGCCAACTCATCCCTGCAACAAACCTGATTCCTTTTGCTCTTTCTCAGCGTGTCCTAGGAGAGCGTCTTGCGGCCTCAGGTGTGAGCTGGCAGAGCAGCAGCGCGCAAGCGCAGTGAATGACATGCACTACGCCAGCTGCTCACAGAACTTGCGCGCTCAGCTGCTCAGTCGCGTTTGACTCTGCAACCTCATGGACTGTAGCCCACCGGGCTCCTCTGTCCATGGGGCAAGAATTCTGAGTGAGTTGCCATTTCCTGCTCCAGGGGATCTTCCTGACCCTGGGATCGAACCCAATCTCCAGGATTCTTTACCAGTGAGCCACTTAGATTACCTGTGCTCTTTGGCCTTGCCCCTTCTTAAGCCCAGATATGCCATGTGCATTCACGATGCATCGCTGCTGGCCTGACAGACCCTAGATCTCCATGAACAGCCCTGGCCACAGGACCACCTGCTGTTCCACGGTCAGGGACTCCATCTCTACCAGGCTCAGCAGCATGCCAGGATTGACTTTTTAAAATTGTGTCTAATTCTCTGTTGGAGATAGCAAGGCTGTGCTCCAGAAACCCAGAGCTCTGCATTATTATTTTCCTAGCAGAGGTTGCTACAAACCCCACTTGGCGTCTTTGCCCACCACAGATGTTCCTAAAGTCATATGGACTGTCAGGTCAAGTGGTCCGAGCAGCAGGACAACTGCACGCAGCCTGGACCCGCAGTCTTTTCTGCTCGAGGCCCTACTCGCTGCTGGGAACTCTGAAGTTATGATCCCCATTCGGTTTCACTCCTTAAGAAAAGGGAGCCAAGTCTTCATACCTTCTTGACAACAGGACAAACAAAACAACCACAATACAGAAACCAGGCGAAGAGGTTCTCCTTAGCTGGAGGAAGCACAGAGAACAACTCCTCTGAGATCCATCACCACTGACGCTCTCTGCTGCTGGAGAAAGAACGCCTCAGTCCTGAGAGCGGGGGTCTGGGCAATGCACCACCCCACTCACAGCAGGGTCTGTTTAAAAGGCCTGAGGGAAGTTTGGAGAGATGGAAGGATTAAACAGATCACAGCAAAGGCGTGTATCTCAGGAGAGAGAGAAGCCAAGGCAGAGACAGACATGAGCCTGTTTTGCCAGACCTTTCTTAAAACTGGTTTCTGTAAGCACCCTCTGTGTCTTTAGAATAACTTATGTCTCCATAAACTTATCTGATTGGGCTTCTGTTCCTCACAACTGAACATTCTCTGAGAGTCTGTAGGATTTTCTACCTATTGGTTGTAAGCCATTTGGAGAAAAGCAGTAGGAATTCAAACCTCCATGGTTTGGGAATGTAGTTCAGAGGTGAAAAGCACATTCACTGTTTGTTTAAACAGTCCTTTTAGTTTTACTTCAGCTTAACAGGAAGTAAAAACTGAAAAATGTATATCAAACCTAATGGTCTGATTAAAATGAAGACAACTCTTAAAATTAAGCCAAGCAATTTAAGGGCTTTATTTTACCAAAAACATGGTTCTAATAGCATTCAGATAATTTACTGCCTAAATATCATGCAATATTTTGGGATGGGAAATATTTTAAGTACAATAAAGGATATGGTCATTATAGGATCATCTACTTGTGATGATCTGTCAAATTATCTTGAGAAATAAGATCTGTTTTGCCTTTATTTCCCATTAATTAACAACATTATCTTAAGAAACCTGTCAAATCAGTTAGCTGTTGCTGCATAGCAAACCACCCGAATCTCAGTGCCTTAAAATAAGCATTTATTATTGATCATGAACCTAAGGGTCAGCTGAGAAGTTTACTTGGTCTCTGTCTTCCCTGCTCACTCATACTTCTGAACTCAGCTAGACTTTAGGTGGGCGGTCCTGCCTTGCTGGGCTCCGTCCTACATATCTGGGATGACCTTAACTGGAACCACTGCATTCTTCTCCACATGGATATTTATCTTCCAGCCATGGGCTTGTTCTCATGGCAGAGGCAGGGGTCCAAGAGCCTGGATTAGAATTATCTAATATCTCTTGCAGCTGAAGCTCAAACTGGCATTCCGTCAGATCTATCACATTCTATTAGCCAAGGCAAGTCATAGAGTGAACGCTGATGCAGAGATCAGGGAGACACTTCCATGATGGGTGGAGCTTCAGAGTCACAGTGCCAGGGCCACGGGTACAGAGGGGACTGCCCCGAGTCCTTTCTGTAACTCATCACAGCTATGAAGACTGATAATCATTCTGTTAAAGAACTGACCAGCTGCATGACCATGAGTAATTAATCACCCTGTCTGGTCTTCATTTTCTCAATTTATGAAATAGACAGCAATGTAAAACCTATCCCAATACTGTTCTAAGTATTAAACGAGGTAACATACAGTGCATGTCACAATGCCTGAAACATACTCAACAAATAACAATTATTTCTTACTGATATTGTTTATAACCTTCTCATGCGCATGTGAAACTTCTACAGATATGTGAGTGGGGGTGGACTTGGAGGGATGGGAGGTGATAGTGTATTCAGACATGAGAAATGAACATCTTTACATTACATCTCACCAAATCCAATTCTCTCTGGTCTAAGCCATCTCTTGATGAGGAGATACTTTCATAAGTTATTTTATGCCAAAATGAGAAATTCGTAAGTGGTTACCCAAGAAGGAAAAGAGTCCAAAGTGCAACTGCAAAGATGTCAAAAACAAAAGCCAGAAGATTTGAAAATAAATGCCCTGCTTTTACATTTGGCTTTATTTGCATTTTTCATCAGTATTCTATATCAGTACAGAACAGGAGCTGATCTCCTCTAAACTCACAGTTTGTAGAACAACTAAGTTATTAACAGGATACTTTCTCTGTGGCCTTTTCTTTCAAAGATGCTTTAAATGAAGGGGAGTTCCTCCATCTTAACTGAGAAGAACAAATTCAGAGAAGATTATGGGCAAAAGCTGACTAATTTTCAAATTTAGTGTTTTATATTAATAGTAATTTCCTTTATCAAACTCACATCTCTTTGGATTCTGAATATCTTTGCTGAGTAGTTTCTTCATCTTCTATTACTGTATCAGTCTCATACTCTTTTTCAAGATGACTAGTTGAAATAAAGTAAAAATTTAAAAAAAAGGCATGTATGTAGACTAGAAAGAACATTGAACATGAACTTAAAATTAAGTGTAATAAAATATGATTTCCTATTATGAACAACTAGTTGCCCACTAATTTGATAATTTAGATGAAACAGACAAAATCCTTGAAAAGTACAAGTGACCAAAACTCACACAAGAAGAAATGAATAAGCTGAATAAGCCTACATTTACTAATTGAATAGAAGACTAATCGTACCCTAAGAAAGGAAGCACCAGACTCAGATGGTTTCACTGGCAAATTCCACCAAACATTTGAGGAAGAAATGACATTAAGTCCCCACAAACTATCCTATAAAATATAAGCAGATGGAACATTTTCTACCTCATTCTATGAGAACAGAATTACCTAATATAAAAACTAGATGAATAAATTTTAAGAAAGGAAAACTATAGACCAATATCTCTCATATACACAGATGAAAAATCCTCAACAAGTATTAGCAAATCATATTCAATAATGTATGAGAAGAATCCCACAACTAAGTAAGATTTATTACAGATATATAAGGCTGGCTTAACATTTGAAAATCAATCAGTATAATGTGCCACATCATCAGGCTAAAAAAGGAAACTCACATAGTCATATATAGTTTATTGATGTAGTCAAAGCACTTGAGAAAATCCAGCATCCATTCATGGTAAAAGTTCTCAGCAAACTAGGGATGGCAAAGAGATGTCTCAACTTCCCAATTCAAATTAAAGAACAGCTACAAAACATCTGTTGAAAGAATCATACTTTTGGTGAAAAGCTGGGCCTGTCCCTCTAAAATTGAGAACACAGTGAAATTGGCCTCTCTGGTCACTCTTATTCAGTGTCATACAACAAGCCCTAGCTAGTACAATAAGACAAGGAAAAGAAACAAAAGGTATACATGTTGAAAATAAATACATGAAATTTACTTTATTCATAAATTACATGTCTGTCTATGCAGAAAATCTGCAAGGATCTATGCACACACACACAAAATAAATTTCCTGGAACTAATGGATAAGTGTAGAATCAAAAGGCTTCATGTTACAAGGTTAATCCACAAAGGTCAATTTCTTTTTCATATATCCACAATAAACAACTGAAATTTAAAATTATAAAAACAATACCATTTGTAATGGCACACAAAATAGATGAAATATTAGGGATACATGTAACCAAATACAAATAGGATGTATATGTAAGACATTACAAAATTCTGATGAAAGAAATCCAAGAGAAACTAAACAAATGAAGACACATGCCAAGCTCATGGACAGGAAGAGTCAACAATGCTAAAATGTTTCACTACAACCTGATCTATAGACTTAATGTCATTTCAACCAAACTCCCAGCCAGTTATTTTATAAATAATAAAAAAAAAAAAACTGATTCTAAAGTTTATACAGAAAGAAAGAAGTTTAACAAACACAATACTGTAAATGAAAAACAAACTTGGAAGAATCATTCTATCTGATTTCAAGACTTACTACAAAGCTACAGTAATCAAGATAGTGTCTTATTGGTGAAAGAACAGACACATGGAATGAAACACAATGAAACAGAACACAGTACCCGGAAATAGACTCACATAATTGGCCAGTGTTTGATGAAGAAGCAAAGGCAATCCTTAAAATGACTAAGAATGTACCAGTGAATGGTAGGTTGAATGGTCAGCCTTACTACAGAAGTCTTCAGCCATGACCCTCAATAAAACAAAAACAGAGACAAGACTCTTAAGAGAAGCTCTTTAGGTGTTAATTGAACTGACGTTCCTTATAAGCCAGACTATTAGTCTGAGGCTTCCTTGACTATGACACCTGCTGCAGTTGAACAAAAATAATAAATTCATTCTCCTTTGATAAGGGTACTCTAGCAATGGGTGTTCCACAATAAAAAGGAATCTTTTCTTGTCTTTTTTCTCATTGCCTTTTGAGTTTCTTCATTCAGATAGCCAAATGAGAAATCAAGCTCAATTCAAATCATGATGCCATCACTTAAGAATCTAATATCAAAATGCTTCAGAACCCATGAATTCCTTGAACCAATGGAATGAACAGAGATGTGGCCACTTGGAGAACCCTTAAGATGACCCTTATCCTCTGACAAAGTTTATGAAGTAAAACTGGATATATCTGATTTATTAATAGTTTTAACCTTTTTTTGGAAGCAATGACACAAGCTGCTTATGCCTCCAGTACCATTGGCATCAATGACATGTCACTCCAAGAGCAAGAAAACAGAAAGTCTGAAAGAAACAGAAAAATCAAACAGTATAATGAGAAAATTGTATGTTGAAGAGGAAGGAGGCAATTCTTGACAATATTATAAGACATTCTTAAAATAGCAGCCATTTTTCTTGTTAACAGCATTGGAAGTAAGAGAGCAGCAGTATTTTGGTGAGCATGATATTTTTGCATTAGTAATAAGTTGCCAAAAAGATAACTGGGAAATTGCAGACTTTAGAAATTAGGTTCATTGGCCACATGTTCTCGCCTCCCTGGGGAGAAAGATTTGTCTGAACTTTTCAAAATTGAAAGGAGCCAAGATTAGCCACGCTTATTATTTCTCCAGATTTTCTAACTGAATGGATGTTAATTTCTTTATAGGAAGTGAAGTGTTTATGGGGAACTGCAGGTCAAGTTCTGGCTCCATCTCCTCATAGCTCTGTGACCAGGTCTTCAAATGACATAAGTCCCAGCAGCCTCCTCTATAAAATGGTGGAGATGGTACTACTCACTCACCAGGGTCAGTGGAACAATTAGACCAAGCACCTAACACAGGGTCCCCCACACTAGCATTAAAAAACACAGCATATTATTCTTATCACAAGGCCCATTCATCCTGCCCCACAAACTCTTCCCTATTCCACCACATGCCCTGTGTCAGGATTCCTGTTTTACATCCCTTTCAGAACCCTCCAGGTAATGAGACGTGGACCTGACTTTTTAACACACATCAAAACCTGCCTACCCACCAGCACGCGTGCTGGATTGTTTCTCCTTCCACGCAGTCACGCATGAAGGCTACACACTCCTCTGAATTGTGGGCAGTGGTGGTGTAGTTGCAAAGTCACGTCTGTCTCTTGTGACCCCGTGGACTGTAGCCTGCCAGACTTCTCTGACCATGGGACTTTCCAGCAGGATCATCAGTCAAATCATTCTTGACATCTCACCCAGTTCAGTTCAACTATTCACCCAGGAAAACCTCTCATTTTTTGTCAGCATCCCTTGGTTTTTACCAATATAGCCACACTCAGCTTGTTAAATTCCTTCTTCAAATCAGCTCGTATTTAACTGAATGATTACTATGTTCGAGGGGCTTCCCTGGTGACTCAGATGGGCAAGAACCTGCCTGTGATGCGGGAGACCCAGGTTCCATGTCTGGATCAGGAAGATCTCCTGGAGAAGGGAATGGAAACCTACTCCAGCACTCTTGCCTGGAGGTTTCATGGACAGAGGAGCCTGGTGTGTCTGTGGGGCTGCAAAGAGTCGGACACAACTGAGTGACGAGCACTTCACTTTTTCACTTTTACGTGCAAGTATGTGTTCAAATAAAACAGTATGGCTCCTGACATTGTGACACTTACAACATAATAGAGAGACAAACAATAAACAAGTAATCAAGCAAGAAAAATAGATAAGTACATAATTATACATTATGACAAATGCTACAGAAATAATGAACCTGACCCAGTATTGTTGAGGGTGTTCTGGGGATGCACCTACTTAGACTGCAGGGAAGGGTGATCTCTTAATGCACAGGAAGGTGACTACAGGTTTACGCTAGAGAGGGACCAAGCCGGATCCAAGTTTTCCAGCAGGCACTCAGGTTGCCCTGCAGAGAAAAGAAGCACAACCATGTGCATGAGGAAACCAGTGAGGAGCCTGTCATGGATATCCAAGCAGGAAAGGATCATCGTTTGGATGAGAAGAACCTTACTAGTAACTGGAGACAGAAATGCATGCTTTGGGGGATATTTGTGAAACAGAAATGGCAGAATTGGATGTTCAAGGTGGGGAGTGGAAGAGAGAGTATTCAGAGTCATGGCCAGGCAGAGGTGAAATCGAACTGTTGTGAAGCCATGGAGATAAGTCTCGGCTCCGTCCTTACAGAGAGACATCCAAGGGTATGGGGGGGTGAGGGGGGCGGGGAGGAGAGGTCTTAGCAGTAAGTCCATGTGATCTTTTTGTTGTAACAGTTTTCAAAAGTCAGGCATGTGTGCATACTTTTGAAAATGGAGTATCTTCAGATTATACACACCTCAACCCTCCAAAACTCTGTCTACCTGCTTCCAACTTTGAGCCTTAACCACCAGGTGGATGGGGTTCCTCTTTATGGAGATGGGGAAAACGTGAGGCTGGGAAGGTCAGGGTGCCGTTGGACATGGGAGTTTGGGATGCCTGCCTAGCATTTAGCTCATCATACAAGATCCTAAACAGCTTCTGGATCTTTCTCAACATCAAATCCATGTTTAAAGAAAAAAATCCACCATTGACAATACTCAACTTCTAAACTAGTGGTTCTTGAAATTTAAAAATTATCCTTGATAATTTAGAAAACTTACACCCTTTTCCTCTCAGAAAATACACTTCAGAGTGATAGTTGAATTCTCCCTGAGCCAAGAGCCCATCTCTTCTCCAAATGCCATCACCACACTACGCGAGAGGCCAAGGGTAGATGTTCCATCTTCCCAAAGATTATCCTGGTAGGCACAGCAGCTTGCTTTCACGCACGAATCTCAAGATGTTTGTTTAAAATCAACTATATTGGGCCTCCCTGGTGGCTCAGTGGTGAGGCCAATGCAGGGGACACGGGTTCAATCCCTGGTCTGGGAAGATCCTACATGCAACTAAGCCTGTGCACCACGACTCCTGAGTCTGTGTCCAGAAGCCACAGCTGCTGCGCCCACGTGCAGCGGCCCCTGAAGTTTCCCGCCGAGAGCGCAGGCTCGGCAAGAGAGGCCCCGCAGTCAGCAGCCCACACAGCGCAGCAGGAGCGCGGGCCCCACTCGCCGCAACCAGAGAAGAGCCCGAGAGCAACGAAGACCCAGCACAGCCAGAAATGAATAAGTAAGTTAACAAATAAGCTATTTAAAAAATAAAATCAGCCATATCGCCCTGTAGTCTCAACGTATCCCCACAACGGCGATACATTGGAGAACCATGTCATGTTCTATGGTTTCTACGCTGACACCTTCTGAGAATATTTATTTTCAAAGCACATTTTCGTCCTTTGCGTGTTCCCAGGCAATACTAGTTGAAAGAGCTGAATGTATTTCTTAGCCTCAATAACATGTGCTGTTTTTTGTTTTTTGTGTTTTTTTTTTCAAGAGTATAGGCCGATCACTGGAGAAATCCATGAATACTAAATATTGCTGCACAGGGTGCCTTTTGCTTGCTCACTTCTCTGTTGTCTCTCAAATGTCCTTTGGTTTATTCACTGCTTCGTGTTACAATGTCTCTGACTCTTCTGCCTAATTTCACGACAAACCTAGGGAAAGGCAGAGTTGGGAGATGCTCCTGACCCACATCACTTATACGAAAATAAAAAGGTTGCTTATCAAATCATCAAACCATCAACACAAATTGTATTAAGACCTGAATTCAGTTCCTATGACAACAGTAACTTCGGCAAGATTGTCCCGAAATTAAAGGGATCCCATTAAACAAAGAGGGGCCTCTGTGAGTTTGGAGTCTTCACGTGGACCCCAAACTTGATTGTGCTCGGCAAGCCATCATTCACCTGTCACCTCCACTAGAGAGAGCTTCTTGAGGACAAAGATTTCCATGAACCTAGCCATGTGACCACATACTTTGCACAGAGTAAATACAAAATACGCACAAAGGAACTGAATGGTGAGACTGGTTTGCCTACTTGACTTGCTGAATCTGAGGCTTTTGCATTTTGTTTTTCTGTTATATTTTGGGGATGCCCACTGTCTTGCAGGAACTTTATCAGGCATGCTCCATAGTCTCTTTGATTGCTCAGAGAATCATGCTGGTGATACTGTCCCCATTTTGCTAATGAAAAAGCAGAAGCTTCAAGGAATTCAGTCACTTGTCCAGCTTCCAAGAAAACCTGCTTGACGGCTCCTGCTTTTTCCACTCCATCACTCATGCTGCTGCTGTGAACCTGGCCTCTGGAATGTGTGCCAGACATGGAAGCATTCGTCAACCACAGGACCTTTGCACCTGCTTCCCTTGGGCCAAGAACGTTGTCTTCCTTGTTTATATACTCACTTCTTTCTAAAAAAATTTGTTTATTTGGCTGCACTGGGTCTTCGTTGAAGCACACAGGATCTTCCTTGCGTCGTGCGGGATTTTCTGCTGTGGCACACGTGCTCCGGAGCAGTGGGCTCGCAGGCCCAGGAGTTGCAGCACTTGGGCTTAGTTGCTCCACAGCTCGTGGGATCTTAGCACCGCAGCATGTAGAGTCTTAGTCCCTGGCCAAGGATTGAACCTGTGTCCTGCATCACAAGATGATTCTAAACCACTGGACCACATGGGAAGTCCCTACTAACTTCTTGTCTTCTATCTATCAATATCATTTCTTCAGAGAGGCTATCCGTGAGCACTCAATCCAACACTCCTTCTTTCCTGGCCACCTCCTATTCCTTTGCCCTGTTCTATGTTTTGTCACAGCACGCACTGCTGCCTGTCAGTATGTTACATTGTGCAATGCATCTTGAGTTCAACTATTTCCTAAAATTTTAGAATTCAAGACATCTGTTGACTGGCTTCAGATGACTTAATTTTGTAGCTACTGCACTACTTTCCCCCATTTGTTTTGTGTTTGTATGTGACATTTTTCCATTTATGAGTTGATACGATTTAGGCAGATAATAGAAGATGCCAATCTGAAGGCATTGTGAGCAGCATTACCACCCTTGTGGAACGTTTCATTGCATCCTTTATTTTCTCTTGCATTCTTCTTGATTGGTGGACCTTTATTATTTTCTGTTTCTTCTTTTATTGATATCAGCACCATGTTCCACCCCAAAGTTAACTAAAAATTAATCCACAAAAATATTAAAATGTGATACATTCCCTAAGCCTTGCTTTTCATTTATTATCTTTATGTCCTGCCAGTAAATTTTTTTGGCATTTCTTTTAACTTTGTATTCAATAAGAATTGATTGAGTGTGGGAGCAGAGTCTGGCTATGATCAAAATTTTACAACGGGATGTAATTAGTAACAAAAACAGCAATAAGGACGATAGCTGGCATTTGATGAGCAGACACTATCTGTGGCACGATGTCTATGGGCTTTACCTGTGGTTTTGGATAGACCCTGCAGTAACCCTGTGAAGAGAGCAAGCACAGCAATTGGAAAGCTTGTTGGTAAGTGGTGGAAACAGGATTTGAACCAGGCAGTCTTGACTTAAATTGCTCTTAACTGCTCTGCAATGTCGCTGGTACATTTGGGAGCTACCGCCAGTTTTCTGTCCCTGAGATCCAGTACAGGCCCAGCGCAGGAAGCTGTCACTGCAGGTCGAGTTCAGCGGACCGACCCCGGAGGCCCGTGCAGTGAGGCGACGAGACGTGCCTTGAGGCTGACCCCTTAGTGCCTCTCTAAGTGCTCACACATTTGATCTCATCAAATCTAAGAGGCGGGTGGTGATATCTGGCTCATTTTATGTTTAGGGAGACAGAGGTAAGACCAGGAGATGTCATCCATCCAATTTTGCCCAGCTGGTAAGAAGCAGGAGAAGTAGGAGTCATACCCTTGATACAAAACTCACCCCCTTACCAACATGGCTTTGTCCTCAACAGACAGAAGCTTCTTGTTAAGATGCAACACTTCACAATGACTCTTTATCTTTTTTTCTTATTTCATCTAAAAACCTCAAGGGACAGCCTGTGCAGTGTAAGGAGCCTTGAAGCCATGAATACCCTTTAAAACGTCCAACAGTAAAAAATAATAGGAGAGTAGGAAAGAGAAACAGTTCCCATAAATCAAGGGTTTCCCTCCACCTTCATCTGAGCATTTCCAATTGGCGTGGAGTTTCTCAACTTTTATATTCGTGGGGGATTTAGAGTCAATCAATAGCCTCACATTTCACATTATTAAAGTAACTCTGAACCTGTCAAGAATTCTGACCCATAAACCACGTTTCTGTGTTGGAACCAGATCAACCACAGAATGGGTCAAAAATCTCATTTTTCAATATTTTTCAATCCACTTCATCAACCAGATGGTAACTGACAAGCACCCCCAGAGTAACGTTTAAGAAAACAATTAGAAGAGAAGCTTCTGGGGGATCAAGAAGTGTTGGTCACAGGGAACGAACCATTAAATCTATGTCTCTAACACCTTTTTAAGCAGAGTCCCACTGCCATTTGAAAATACTGGGAAACAGTCAAGAAACTCCTGAGTCATGGTGAAAAGCAATGCTGACAATCTCTACATTTTGTTGGTGCTTTGGCACAGAGTTGAAAGGTCAGGCAGCAAAGTGCTTCACAAGATTACCATGCACAGGAACCCCCGTGGAGGAAAGGGGAGGAGATTTGTTTAAACGCAAACTGTAGTTGAGTGCAGGAGAAGACTCTTGAGTCCCTTGGACTGCCAGGGGATCAAGCCAGTCCATCCTAAAGGAAATCAACCCTGACTATTCACTGGAAGAACTGATGCTGAAGCAGAAGCTACAATACATTGGCCACCTGGTGCAAAGAACCAACTCACTGGAAAAGACCCTGATGCTGGGAAAGATTGAAGGCAGGAGGAGAAGGGGGCGACAGAGGATGAGATGGCTGGATGGCATCACCGACTCCATGGACATGAATCTGAATGAACTCTGGGAGGTCCTGGGGGACAGGGGAGCCTGGTGTGTTACAGTCTCTGAGGTCACAAAGAGTCAGACCTGACTTAGTGACTAAACAACAACGAATTCAGGAGGTCTGGGTTGGAGCCTAAATTTTTAAATTCCTAACACTCTTCCAGGTGATGGGTTATATTTTGAGTGTAAAGCTTGCATCATGGAAAAGTCACCAGCTTTCAAATCAGAGAGACATAGGACTGACACCCACCTCAGCCGCTGCCTGGCTGGATGACCTCAAGGAATCTTTAATTTCTCTGAGACTCTGTTTCCTCATTTGTCAAGTTTGCCTGGTAAGACAGAACCCATATGACTGCCCCACAGTGTCTGGGAAAGAGGAGGAATTCAATTAAGAACAGCCATCCTGATAATAATGCATATTATTGTTATTATTGTCTCAAAAGGTGGAGACAAAATGTAAAAGATGCTAGAGGTGAAGTCAAAGATGTGGATGGGATCCCAAAAGCCATCAAAGGAAGTTTTCCTGTTTGTTTATTGAGCATCCTCCATGCAAGACTCAGCTTGAGAAGCTGACATGCATCACTCTTGTGACTGGGAGAGTAAATCATCTCGGGACTTTCCAGGCAGTCCAGCGGTGCCAGTGCAGGGGTCAGCATTTGATCCCTGGTCAGGGAGCTAAGCGGAGAAGGCAATGGCAACCCATTCCAGTACTCTTGCCTGGAAAATCCCATGGACGGAGGAGCTTGGTAGGCTGCAGTCCATGGGGTCTCTAAGAGCCGGACACGACTGAGCGATTTCACTTCCACTTTTCACTTTCCTGCACTGGAGAAGGAAATGGCAACCCACTCCAGTGTTCTTGCCTGGAGACGGAGCCTGGTGGGCTGCCATCTATGGGGTCACACAGAGTTGGACACAACTGAAGCGACTTAGCAGCAGCAGCAGCAGCAGCAACCGGGAGCTAAGATCACACATGCATCATGGCCAAACAACCAAAACCTAAAATAGAAACAATGTTGCAACAAATTCAACAAAGACTTAAAAAATGTTACACACCAAAAAAAAAAGAAAAAAAACTTTAAAAAAAGGGGGCAAATCATATTATTTAATCCTTATCATCAACCATGACTTCATGGCAAATAGAAGGGGGGAAAGAGGAAGCAGTGACAGATTTTATTCTCTTGGGCTCCAAAATCACTGCAGAGAGTGACTGCCACCATGAGAAGAAAAGATTGTTGCTCCTTGGAAGGAAAACTATGACAAACTTAGCATATTAAAAGCAGAGACATCACTTTGCCAACAAAGGTTCATATAGTCAAAGCTATGGTTTTTCCAGTAGTCATGTACAGATGTGAGAATTGGACCATAGAGAAGGCTTGACACCAAAGAATTGATGTTTTCAAACTGGTGTTGGAGAAGACTTTTGAGAGTCCCTTGGACTGCAAGGAGATCCAACCAGTCAATCCTAAAAGAAACCAGTCCTGAATATTCATTGGAAGGACTGATGCTGAAGCTGAAGCTCCAATACTTTGGCCACCTGATGCAAACAGACAACACATTGGAAAAGATCCTGATAGTGGGAAAGACTGAAGGAAAAAGGAGAAGGGGCGACAGAGGATGAGATGGTTAGGCAGCATCACTGACTCAATTAACATGAATTTGAGCAAAGTCTGGGAGATAGTGGAGGACAGGGAAGCCTGGTGTGCTGCAGTCCATGGGTTGCAAAGGGTCAGACATGACTTAGTAACTGAACAACAACAGAAATTAAGACTGTACTAATACCACCTGCATCTCACAGAAAAGGAAACTGAAGCTCCGACGCATTGACTTATCCAAGATTGCGTGGCCCACGTTGGCAAAGGAGGGAACTGAACCCGGCTCCACATTAACATTAACAGCCCTCAAGCCCTCAGTCTTCGTCATTAGTAAACGGCCTTGAGCATACAGCTGGCAGACTAAGTTGAGTAAGGTGTGTCCCTACCTTAGAGGAGCTCTCAGCCCCTTTGGGGAGGCTGTTGAAGACAATTTGAGATGCAACTCCAACAGAAAAAAATCACTCTCCCTATTAAAAGAACTGAAAAGCCCCATCAAAATGAGGCATTCACTTCCATAGATTTGCAATGGAGATCTGAGCGTAAGGTGTCTTTGGGAGGAATCTGTGCTTGCTGAGGTCCACAGTTATTCTTAGAATCCCAGTTGCTCTAGAAGCAAGTGATTCAAAGCACTTTGCCTGAATCCCCTTACCTATTAAATGGAGCCACCTTCATGGAATTATTCCACTCCTGTTGTGTTAAATTGCTTTTCACATTTCCTCTGGTTCCTGCTATGTAATCCTGAGTATTTCATTTGCTGACTTCTTGATGCCGGACACAGGTGAGAGACCCTAGCAAATGAAGCTCAGTTCTCTGATTGTTTGTATAACTCAGGACTCTTTTTGCCACAAGTGACAGAAATCCAATTCAGATCAGTTTAAGTGGAAAAACAATGTTATTTATTGACTCACTGACCTGAGAAATCTAGGGTGATGATCTGACTTCAGGAACAGCTAGACCCAGGGGTCTGAAAAACTCCGGCAGGACCTAAGCTCTCTGTCTCTCAGTTTGGCTTCCCTTTGCATTGGCTCAGTTCTCCTGTGTCCTGCTGGTGGCAAGCCAGCCCACAGGGGTTCTGCATATACACTGCTCTGTCCACGCGTGTGCTCAGTCATGGTCGACTCTTCACAACCCTCTGGACTGTAGCTTGCCAAGTTTCTCTGTCCATGAGATTTTTCAGGCAAGAACACTGGAATGGGTTGCCATTTTCTCCTTCAGGGGATCTTCACAACTCAGGGATCAAAACAGCATCTCCTGTGTCTCCTGCGTTGCAGGCAGATTCTTTACTTGCTGAGCCATCAGGGAAGCCCACTGATACTGCTGTCAAAATGCAAATTTCCTTCCCAATGATTGCAAGAGATGTGCTGGATTTATTCCAGTGGACTGATTTGGGACTTGTATCTATGCTTAAAACAATCCCCGTGACCAAGGGGATAAAATGTGCTGATTGGTCAGGAGCTGATCATGTGACCACCCCTCAGGTGTCATCCAGGGACCATGTGCAAGGCGTGTGGGAAGAGAGGTCTACTAAAATGCTGCCAAAACAAGTATTGGGCTGATGGAAACACTAGAAAGTTGCCACAGTGCTGATGGACAAGGTCTCACAAAATTCTTAGAAATGACAAGAGGACTGGAGAGGGCTGTGGAGTTAGGAGTTTGAGATGCACTGTAAGAAGATTCATCCTATCTTTCCTGATCACCATCTCCAATCGCCTAATACAAAGACAACACGGAGGAGGAGTACAGGCTTCTGCTGGGACACGGTGAACTTCCCAGGTGGCACAGTGGTAAAGAACCTGCCTGCCAATACAGAAGACACAGGTTCCATCCCTGGGTTGGGAAGATCCCCTGGAGAAGGCAATGGCAACCCACTCCAGTGTTCTTGCCTGGAGAGCCCCAAGGCTTAGACACTGAGCAATAACAACAAAGCTGGGACAAGGTATGTCATATGATCACTATAACTCCTGGTCTACAATGGCACTGCTTTGGAGGCAGCCATAAGGCATAGTCCTCCCCACCATCCCTGTGGCCCTATAGGTACGGGAACATGGTATAATTTCCCAAGTGAGTACAAAAGCAATTCATCTTTATCATCTATCTCTTAGGCTTTTCCAAGACCCCAAACAGCAGTGACTTCTCTAAATGAGGCACCCTCCGGAGCAACCTAGTGGAATAGCAGTGCTGACTCTGGTGCTGACAACTGTAGCGAAACACTTTTTGATTGCCACCAAGCCAGCCTGAGAAGGGAAAGGGGGAAACGAAGTATTTGTGCATCGGCATGCGCACGCACACGCGGGTTTATAGAAATCACTCAGTTCAATGCAGCAGACCGCCTGCTGCTACAGAGTGAAGCCAAAGGGAGAAACGGAAAAATTACTGGGGCCAGCACAAATTCTGTTCGAGGCCTCAGGGATCCGGATACCATGGAAATAGTGATTGTATTCAAGGCTATTTTACATGATCCACATATCAATGAAGAAGTTTCATGTTGGGGGAATTTAATGATCCACAGAAAACTGCCAGCAAGTTAAAAAACTATATTGTGTTGATTACTGTATTGGATTTCCACATCCTTCACAGTGTGATCTCTTGACAAGCGACACCGCAGGACTGATGACCTTAACACAAATAGTCTGGAAACTCAGTGAGAGTGCAGAGCTAAGGTGAAGAGGAGTTATTTTCTAGGATTATGACTTTTACAGAGCTGTCCATCTTTGCTTAGAGAATTTAGCATTCCTATTCATTGAAAGTGACAGAAATCGCAGCCCAAACTGTATTAAGCAGGAAACACAAGTTATCACAGAACTGAAGAAGCCCACAGAGGCTGAAGGTCTGGCTGTGTCAAGGACTCCAGTGACGTCTCGGCTTCTCTCTCCCTCTCAGCTCTGCCTTCCACCGCGCTGGTTTCATCCTCAGGTTCATTCTGTGGTTCCAAGTTGCCCCAGAACTTCAACCATCCCAAGTTAAAGATGACAGAAAACAGACTCTCCTGTGTGTCTCCATCACAAGCCCTGTGATACTCGTTGAACAAGGCAACGCGGATTCCGTGTCTGCCCTGATGGCCCTTCACCATGCAGGAGGAGTGTTATCACCCTAACTGTCCAGTTCTGGCTCAGTGCATCCACCCAGTGAAGAGGAACAGAGCTCCTCTTAGCAGAGAAGGGACTGCTTCCTCAGAGGACATGCAGGATAGTGTTACAGGAGGAAAAAAAAAAAAAGAAAACAACGCCTTCTTCATAGACAGAGAAAATATTTATTAAAAAGGATCTGGGGGCAAGGGAAAAGCAAATATGGTATATTAAAGTGTATGTGTGGAATCTAGGAAAATAGTACAGATGAACCTATTTGCATAGCAGACATAGAGAATAAATGTATGGACACCAACTGGGGGGAAAAGGGGTTGGATGAGTTGGGAGATATGGGTTGACACATACACTGCTCTGCATAAAACAGGTAACTGATGAGACCCTCCCGGACATCACAGGGAGCAGCACTCAGGCTCTGTGGTGCCCGGGGATAAGGAAACCCCAAACAGAGGTGTGTGTGTGTGTGTGTGTGTGTGTGTGTGTGTGTGTGTGTGCGCATGTGTGTGTGTGTGTGAGAGTGTGTATGTGTGTGTGCATGTGTGTATGTGTATGTGTGTGCACATGTGTGTGTATGTGTGTGCATGTGTGTATATGTGTGTGTATGTGTGTGCATCTCTGTGTGTGTTTGTGTGTGTGCATGTGTGTATGTGTGTGTCTATATGTATATGTATGTGTGTATGTATTTGTGTTTGTGTGTGTATGTGTGTGTGTGTGTGTATGTGTGTATGTGTGTATTTGCGTGTGTGTGCATGTGTGTGTGTATCTATGTGTGTGTGTGTATTTGCATTTGTGTGTGTGCCTGTGTGTGTCTATGTGTGTATGTGTGCACATGTGTGTGCATGTGTGTGTTTGTGTGTGTGCATGTGTGCATGTGTGTATGTGTGTGTCTATATGTGTATGTATGTGTGTATGTGTGTATTTGTGTTTGTGTGTGTGTATGTGTGTGTATTTGCATTTGTGTGTGTGCCTGTGTGTGTGTGTCTATGTGTGTGTATGTGTGGTGTGTGTATGTGTGTGCACATGTGTGTATGTGTGTGCATGTGTGTATATTTGTGTGTGTGTGTGTGCATCTCTGTGTGTGTTTGTGTGCGTATGTGTGTATGTGTGTGTGTATTTGTGTGTGTGTGTCTATATGTGTATGTATGTGTGTATGTGTGTATTTGCGTTTGTGTGTGTGCATGTGTGTGTGTGTGTGTCTGTGTGGTGTAGCAGACACATTCTGCACAGCAGAAACTAACGCACACTGTAAGCAACTGGACGCCAATAAAAACTTTAAAAACAGATAAGCTTGTATTCTATTAAAATGTTTTATAGGAAAAAATATCATGCATTCAAAAATATACAAAATTATAAGTAAATACATTTATAAATAAATACTAAATATTAAAGACAAACCAAACAAAAAAGGGTTTGAGGGCAACTGAAGCTTCCATCAAGGCCAAGAGCTAATGGCTGCTCACAGGTGGACAAAGCAACTTTCTTAGTTTTCCTGACTCCCCCCTCTCTGTGCCCTTTTCCTGCTTGTAACCTACTCACTTCCAGCCCATCCGAAAATCAAACCACGGACTCCACAATCCAGAGCACACTGCTAGATGCACTTCTTTTCCTCAGGAGAAAGAAAAGCTTTCAGATTTTGTTTGTAAGCAATCCTTACTCTCTGTCCCAGGAGCTGAAACAGGCTGAGACTCTCCATTAACCAGAAATTATGTGGGCACTCAGTGTCATGTCAAGTAAGCCTTCTAAAAGGCCGAGTGAAGAAAGTGTGCAGGAGAATCCCCAGTCACACAGAACTTCAGGTCCACGGGGAGCAGGAGAAGGACCTTAAACAGATATTAGACAGACACGGTCAGGTCCCGAGAGGCGACAGACACGGTCAAGTCCCGAGAAACAACAGCTGCTCCCTTTTTGATGCACAACATAAGCAGCTTGATTTTCTTCAGTAGGGCACAGGCTTTTATATTTTTGTCAATAGACATTCCCTTTTCCTAATTAAATGTTAGTAATTTTACCATTAGTCAAACTCATAGTAAAACTTCAAAGAGCTTTCATTACTTTTAGAAATCGTGGGCCTTAAAGTACTGATCTAAAGTTTCCCAGCTTCTCCTATCACTCTCGCTGCTAAAAATAAAATAAACAAAGAATATACAGTAGATTATATTTCTAAATGAATAAGAAGTATATTGAGGAAGTTCCTGTCTGAGAGATACAATCCTTCTCTAAAAAAGGATCATTTCCTACCATGGATACATGCATGCTTAGTCACTTAGGCGTGTCCAACTCTTTGCAACCCCGTGGACTGTAGCCCACCAGGCTCCTCTGTCCATGGGATTTCTCAGGCAAGAATACTGGAGTAGGCTGCCATATCCTCTTCCAGGGGATCTTCCGCACCCAGGGGTCAAACCCTCTCTCCTGTCTTCTGCATTGGCAGGCAGATTCTTTCCCTGCTGAGCCATTAAGGAAGCTTTGTAATGAGAATCAGTTCAGTTCAGTGTCCGACTCTTTGCAACCCCATGAATCACAGCACGCCAGGCCTCCCTGTCCATCACCAGCTCCCGGAGTTTACTCAAACTCACGTCCACCGAGTTGGTGATGCCATCCAGCCATCTCATGCTCTGTCATCCCCTTCTCCTCCTGCCCCCAATCCCTCCCAGCATCAGGGTCTTTTCCAATGAGTCAACTCTTCACATGAGGTGGCCAAAGTATTGGAGTTTCAGCTTCAGCATCAGTCCTTCCAATGAACACCCAGGACTGATCTCCTTTAGGATGGACTGGTTGGATCTCCTTGCAGTCGAAGGGACTCTCAAGAGTCTTCGACAACACCACAGTTCAAATGCATCAATTCTTCTGTGCTCAGCTTTCTTCACAGTCCAACTCCCACATCCATACATGACCACTCGAAAAACTATAGCCTTGACTAGACGGACCTTTGTTGGCAAAGCAATGTCTCTGCTTTTTAATATGCTATCTAGGTTGGTCATAACTTTCCTTCCAAGGAGTAAGTGTCTTTTAATTTCATGGCTGCAATCACCATCTGCAGTGATTTTGGAGCCCCCAAAAATAAAGTCTGACACTGTTTCCACTGTTTCCTCATCTATTTCCCATGAAGTGATGGGACCAGATGCCATGATCTTAGTTTTCTGAATGTTGAGCTTTAAGCCAACTTTTTCACTCTCCTCTTTCACTTTGTAATGTGAATAACCATTCCCAAATTCAGGGATAAAGAGTAGATACATGCCAACTCTTCTTGATTCAGTGACCACTTAGAGTAAGGGCCAGCAAACTTGTCCTGTGAAAGGCTAGATAATAAATATTTTCAGCTTTGTAAGTAAGCAACACAGTCTCTGTCACGACTATTCAACTCTGCCTTTGCAGTACAAAAGCAGCCATAGACAATATGTAAACTAGTGAATGGGAGACTTCTCTGGTGGCCCAGTGGTTAAGACTCCACACTTCCAGTGCAGAGGGTACAGGTTCAATCCCTCTTCGGGGAAGTAAGATTCTCACATGCTGCACAGTACAGCCAAAAAGTTTAAAAAAGAAAAAAATAAACTAGTAAATGGGGCTGCGTTCTAATAAAACTTTATTTATAAAAACACGCAGTGGGCCAGATTTAGCCCCACAGGCCCGAACTTGCTGATCCTCAGTCTAGGTCACTGTGTTGAGAAGAATTCTGAGGTTTGCTCTGAGCTCGGTAAAAAAAAAAGACAGTCTAGTCAATTAGTGAGGTTTGCCAAAGGCTGGGGAACAAAAGGTCAGCACAGAAGCTACACGTCTGCTATTTCTGCAAGTTGACCAATTTGTTATTTCAGCCACATGCCCCCTTGTGTCCCCTGTGTCAGGAATTGTGACCTCACTGCCTGGGGCAGAAGGTGTGGCCTGAGTTTTCTTTTGAGATTAACTAATTGCCCTAGATAGGGGTCAAGCTCATGACCTTGGCCTCATTAACACCAGCCTGAACCTTGTAGCTGAGACATCATGCTACAGATCAGGCTGCTGGAAAAGCAGAAAAAAAATAAGGCCCTTGTTCTTTGAAAATGGTAGCAACTCACACTGGGAAAATGATCATTAGGAGAAGGAAGAGTGAGTATGTGTCCCAGTTTAACCTCTGGTCACTAGATTTCCTCAACTCCCCTCTTCAGGGCTTGGGGATTAATGAAATTTACCGTGACCGTGCTTCCCTTTGAATGTACGCTGGCAAGTGTTATCTCCTTTACAAGGCTGACAACGTACTATTTAGTGAGAAAACGGAATCATTTCCAAACTTTGTAATATGAGAAAATGACAGGAAAGCACAGGTTGATATCACTTACATGTGGAATCTAAAAATAATGGTACAAATAAAATTATCTATGGGAGTAGGAGCAAGGCTCAAGAGGGAGGGGATATATAGATATATCTATATATAGATAGATATATATAGTTATGACTGATTCACGTTGTATGGCAGAAACCAACACAACCTGTTAAGCATTATCCTCCAACTAAATAAATAAAAGATCAATGGCAATAAAACCCAACTCAAAAAAAAATTATCTACAAAACAGAAACAGAGTCACAGATGTAGGAAACCATCTAATGGTTACTAGGGGAAAGGCAAGGGAGAGAAGCTGGGAGATGGGGATTGCCACACACACTACCGTATATAAAATAGAGGACTTCCCTGGTGGCACAGTGGGAAAGAGCCCAGCTGCCAATGCAGGGGACGCACGTCTGACACCGGCTCTGGGAGACCTCACGTGCTGCGGAGTCTGCCTGCAGCAACCACCGAGGCCTGAGCGCCGAGAGTCCCTGGCACACAGAAGAATGGGCTCCACGACCAGAGAAAGCCCACAAGCATCCAGGAAGACCCAGCACAGCCAAAAACTAATAATTAAAATAGATAACGAGTAAGGACCTACCGCACAGCACATGGAACCCTGCTCGATACTATGTAATGATCTATATGGGAAAAGAATCTAAAGAAGTGTTGATACATGTGTGCGTATAACAGATTCACTTTGCCATAAAGCAGAAACTAACATGACATTGCAAATCAACTATACTCCAAATTTTTTTTAATTTAAAAAAAAGCACAGAAATTCATAACATTGTGATTTTCCCCCTCCAACCATTTCATCACCATAGATAAAAACAAAGTGTTATTTTTCAGAAGCGATCTCCTAAAATGAAAGCAGAAACCCAGGCATTTCAAGGGTTTTAATTAGTTGTTTGGGGGTCTCTACACTGATTATGAAGGTGTTCAGGAAACATCTGTCAAGTGGATGATCCAGTGAATGAAACTCCTTAATGTAGAAGCAGAGCTGGCTTCACAGACACCTGACCCATATAGTCACCCACGACTCTGGGCTGAGAAGGGCCCCACATGGAATAGCCCTGACCTTGGTTTACTGCTCAGCTGTCGCCATCTTCAATAATTTTTGAACCTGGGGCTCTACATTTTCATTTGGCCCTAGATACCCCTTCATCCCCAATTACGTAGCCAATACTGAAAGTACCAGTCACTGTGCTGGGTACTAAGTCACTTAAGCCGTGTCCAACTCTTTGCAACCCAGTGGACTATAGCCCGCCAGGCTCCTCCGTCCATGGGATTCTTCAGGCAAGAATACTGGAGTGGGTTGCCATGGCCTCCTCCAGGGGATCTTCTCAACCCAGGGACTGAACTCCAGTCTCATATGTCTCCTGCATTGGTAGACAGCTTCTTTACCGCTAGTGCCACCTGGGAAGCCCAAGCCACTGCATATATTCCAATTAATTTCTAGTCTCCTCAATGCAATTTGGGAAAAGGTAACCAGGCACTGTTTTCTCTCTTTCTTTCCTTCTTTCTTATTTCTTTCAGTTTTTTCATTCATCCACACAACAATGCATATCTAAAGAATTTCTCTGTGCTCTCAAAGTCCTAAAATCCTTTCAACTTTGTTGTGAAAATTATATACCATGTGTAAAGTACCTGGAAAATACTTCATGACAAATAGAAGGGGAAAAAGTAGAAGCGGTGACACATTTTATTTTCTTGGGCTCCAAAATCACTGCAGACAGTGAGTACAGCTATGAGATGAAAAGACACTTGCTCCTTGGAAGGAAAGCTGTGACAAATCTAGACAGCATATTAAAAAACAGGGACATCACTTTGCCAACAAAGTTCCATATAGTCAAAGCTACGGTTTTTTCAGTAGTCAGGTACAGATGGGAGGGTTGGACCATGAAGAAGGCTGAGCATTGAAGAAATGATGCTTTCAAATTGTGGTGTTGGAGAAGACTCTTGAGAATCGCTTGGACTGCAAGGAGATCAAACCAGTCAATCCTAAAGGAAATCAACACTGAATATTCATTGGAAGGACCAATACTGAAGCTGAAACTCCAATACCTTGACCACCTGATGCAAAGAGCTGACTCATTGGAAAAGACCCTGATGCTGGAAAGATTGAGGGCAGGAGGAAAAGAGGACGACAGAGGATGAGATGGTTGGATGGCATCACCGACTCAATGGACATGAATTTGAGCAAGCTCCAGGAGATAGTAAAGGACAGGGGAGCCTGATATACTGTAATCAATGGGATTACAAAAAGCCGGATACAGCTCAGCAACTGAACAACAACAAAAAGTACCTCTGGGGTCTGCACATAGTAATGCTTGACTATTAATACTTCTGTAAAGTCACAGAAATGACCTTTCCATCTTGCCCAGTAATTAAACTCTAGGGAATTTTTTCTAAGAAAAGTTAACAAAAGAATAAAACTCTAGGCACAAAGATAATCCTTCCAGGATCATCTGCATTTGTGTGTGTGTGTGTTTTTTTTTTTAATAAATGAATTAAAGATGCTTGTTATCTGTAATAGAATTAAAGATGCTTGTCATCTGTAACTGGAGACAACCTAATTGTTCAACAGCAATGTAATATTGAAGGCAATGATGGTACATCAATATGATATACTATTTTGAGGACATTAAAAATGATAATGATGAAAACAGCACAGTTACATGGAAATGCTTTTTTTGTATAATATTATGCAAGAGAAACAGTGCAAAATGTCATGCTTGCTCCATAATAACTGGGATTAGACTGGTTTCATTCACAGTGATCCAGCTGACACCTAGTACAGAGTGCACACCAGGTGAGTATGTGCTGAACAGACTCTAAAACCATAGGACCAGATCTGGAGGGTTGGGGGCAAACAATTGTCTTAAATATGGATGGTATTAGGAGTTTGGTTTTCCATTGTTTCTGCAGTTAGAAAGCAAGGAGTAAGAAGAAAGGCAGGGAGGAAGCAAACAGGAGAAGGAGGAAGAAGGGAGGAGGGGTCGGACTCAAGGCTCTTGTGTTTGTAAACCTGAAAGCCCCCATACAATAATGCTGAGAGCGATGATGCTGAGGTCACAGGGTGACCTAGAGGGTGGCAGAGGGAGGGGACACGTGTGTGGGCTCAGTCGCTCAGTCGTGTCCGACTCTTTGCAGCCCCAAGGACTGTGGCCCACCAGGCTCCTCTGTCCATGGGATTCTCCAGGCAAGAATCCTGGAGCAGGTTGCCATTTCCTCTTCCAGGAGATCTTCCCAACCTAGGGATCAAGCCTGTGTCTCACATCTCCTGCCCTGGCAGGTGAGTTCTTTACGACTAGCACCACTGAAAGAACCTGCCTGCCTATGCAGGAGGCATAAGAGACAACACCGGCTCGATCCCTGGGTGGCAACCCCTGGAGGAGGACGTGGCAACTCACTGCTGTCCCATAGGGTCACAGAAAGTCAGACAGGATGGAAGCAACTTAGCACGCATGCACACCACCTGAGAAGCCCTAGAGCTGCTGCATGTTGTACATCAGAAACCAGTACAACATTGTAAAGCAATTATCCTCCAATTAAAACTTAAAAAAAAAATAAATAAATAAAATGAAAGCACTTTCTTAACAGCAAAAATTCCTGAGCCTCTAACAAATAGCAGAGAAAACAAATAAAGATAAAACTCTCTGGCCTGATCCCTGGAAAGGGGCCACGCAGTCCCCTCAGGCAGACAGGTGCTGACCACCTGTCTGGAGCCGCCAGGTGGATCAGCTCTTCCGGTTTAAAGGGAGTTTGCCTGTCACAGCCTCACCGAACCAAAGTGTGTTCTCATTGAACTGTTTCCTGCACGGACCAGCTGCCATGGCTCCATCCACAGAAATAATTAACATGCCCCTGGCAGCCTTTATTGATATTCGGTTTATAAAGTGGTGACCTAGAGAGGGGGCATCTCTGGCAGATTAATGGCTCACAAGGGTCATTACTGGTGCGAAGGCGCTTCCAGGGGCTACTGATTCCTTTCCACTGGTTGTTAACCCAGTTTCAACTGCCAAGTGCAAGGTGCACACAAGGGTCTCCATTAGCAGTTGGGATGTGCATGCAATAACAAGCTTTGCCTTCAGACACCCCACTTTGCATTTTTCAAAGTGAGAAGAGAGGGACTTAGCACTGGAATCAAATATTTATTTATGCTGGCAATCTTCACACAAAACAACCCTGCTCTGCTGAAACCCAGGACAAGTCTGCACTGCCACAGTCGGGAGGGCTTGCTGCCTGGCGCACCTCCGTTCCCTTTTTCCTCTTTGGAGCAGAACACCAATCATATTCTGAGCATAACCGAGCACAGCCAAGTGGTCGCATCTTACAGCTTTCCTTGCAGCAGGGTAGCCACTGATATATAAGCAGAAGTCGCTTTGTAGAGATTCTGAGAGCCCCAGTGCCCCTCTCCCAGCTACCCATCTGTGCACCAGAAGGCACCTCGTGGCCTGAGGAGCTTGTGGAAGATGCTGGAGCCAAACGCTAAAGGCGCACGGTGCTGGCCAGCTTCCTGCAGCTGCAACACCAGCCTTGGGTGCCTACCCACCGCCCTCTTCTGCATGTGAGCGAGGAAAGCTGCCAAGAACTGGGAAGGGTCCAGTGTTTCATCTTCCTCGCAAGGCAGCCAGCTGGCCGGCCACAGCTTCAGGGATTCTGAGAGAAGGACCAAGGCCCTCCTACTCCCAGCACAGCCCGAAGCCCGAGCCTCGCGGGCCATCAGTCTCCTCTGTCCCCCTGGCCCCCAGCGCCCAGTGCCCTAGAGGTACCAAGGATGGATTCTGTGCACGCAGTAGCTTGACATCACAGCTGAGGAACCCTGAACTTAGGGTACCCAACCTTTTTATAACTGGCTGTGAGCAAACCTGTCTGAACATCACCCTGTAAAGAGATGCTATCTTCATTAACCCGCACAGCAAACACGTCTTCCCTCTGCCCCAGGGGGAAACACTGTCTCTAGCTTCCAAAGCTGTTTGCAACAAACATCCTGCAGAAGATCCCCTGGAACAAAAGCTGTTCACAAACCGAGCAGAAATGAGGAAGACTATGCAAAACCACCACCCAACAGGAGCCATCTGTTTTGTCTAAGCCACTGCTATCTGCAGTCTGTTACCTGCCACTGAGTGAAATTCCCCGCTAGTTCTTTTTTATATATGTATACAATTTTTTTTTTTTTTTTTATTTTTGGCTGCACTGGGTCTTCACTGCTGCCTGGGCTTTTCTCTCTTTGTGGACCACGGGCTCTGGAGCAAGCACATGGGTTTCGTTGCTCTGAGGCGCATGGAATCTTCCCTGACGAGGGATGGAACCCTTGTCCCCTACACTTGCAGGCAGGTTCTTCACCCTGAGCACCAGGGAAGCCCTTCCTGCCAGCTCCTCCGGCGGCCGCGTCAGCACCGTTTTCCTTTACACAGAAAGGAGCGCGGGTCACGTGACTCTCCTGGCTCCAGCGGTCCGGTCAGGTGGACTAAGTCTGGAACCACACCGCTGGGTTCTGATCCCAATCCCACCGCGCATTAGCTGTGTGACGTAAGCAAGTGACTCGGCCTCTCTGGGCTTGCTTTCTCATCTCAAAGTTAGGAATGACGCGAGCAGCAACCTCACAGCTGGGGTGAGAAGCACGAGTGTTAATACGCACAAAGCAGTGGGTGAGTGAAACGTGAGCCGCGTGCAGAGAAGAGCGACGAGGGGAAAGCAAACCTGAGACTGGTCCCAGGTCCTCCGCTGACAGCAGAGCTCGCGTGGAGTCAGCACCTCAACCTGCCCAGATGTCTGTATCTGCAAAATAGCACGGGGATGCGAAGGGACAACGCATACAGAATGTCCAGCGCACGGCCTGGCACCGGGGCAAGCCCTTCACAAAACCACTGCGATTATTGCTATTGCTGCTCATTTTGTGTTGGACTTAAATTTTGTTCTTTAATCATTTAGAAGCATTGGAAGACCTTTGTACTCCTTTCTTTATCTCATGAATACTTTTAGTCAAACATTATTAAATATCTCTGATTGCAGACCCCTTTAATCTTCTGGTTTCGTTCTGACAGAGGTCACCTGGGGTCATCCCAACCTCATCAAATTCTCAGTCAATTCAATTGCATCACAGAAAGACAGAGCCCCTCAGAGCTCACCATTTCTATGCTTCTGAATCCGAGAAAAAGATTCGGTCTTTTTCTTTTAAAAGGTCTCTGAACTCCATTTGTTCTAAATAATACTTTTTAAGAAGGATCCAAGTGCTAATTGAAAGCATTTCATTCCCCATATATTAAATAAAAATGAGATCTGAAATTCTTCATCTACATTAAAATTCTCCTATGCTATTCACATATTTAATGTGAATCTAACATACTGAAAAAATGTCAGAAATTCTTAAGTTGAAAGATTTTATAGATTTTCTTAAAGTAAGATTGATTTGAATTATTTTTTAAATACAACATTTACTAGAATGTCACTATAGAATTTCTTCATTTCATCACATGTTTTTGACAGCTAAGAAAGGTCTCTTTCATCCTTCTAAATCAGATCCTTTAATAAATTCACAGTCTTGACTTGAGACAGGTTGATTATATGACCAAAACTCCCAGCAGTAAGCTTATAATTAAGCAGTAATATTAACAGACAGTGAGCTTGGGCATGTGTTCCAATAAAGTGCAAAGATTTGAAAAGAGCTGAATACTGGATAATAGGCAGAGTCCCCGTTTATCCGAGCACTTGGGATGATACTCCAACCCAGCAAGCTCTGACAGGTGTGTCTCTGCTCCTTACCACCCTTTCTGACATCACTGAGCTGAATTCTCAGACTCGCCAAAATAAATCTTGGGCTCCTTCTGCTAATATATTTTTCAATTTCAGGACTACAAAAAAAAAAAAAAAAGAAAGAAAGAAAAATAGCCCCAGGAGCTTTGAGGGTTGCCATTATTGATGCAAGGAGTCCAAGTATAAAGTTATACCAGAGTCAAGCACAATTCAGTAAGCATTTCCCGAGGGTGGATAATGAACCATATATGCGAAGTTCTCCCTTAATTGTCTGACAAACTTCTATTCATCCTCCAAGGAATTCCAGGTGACCTTCTTCTAAGAAGCCTTCCTTGATTTCCCTTAGCCCAAGTGGAACGGGCATCCCTTCTGCGTCACCTCAGTGCCCTGAGCATAGCTCAGTCATTGCATTTATGCCTTTCCATGTGTTTTTTAATTTTCTATTATTCACTTTTACCCTTAGTGCTCAGCTCATGACTTAGAGCACAGGAGACGCTCACGTAGGCGCTGTAACAATGCATGTGCGCAATGTGCTCAGTCACTCAGCAAAACCCTCTGGACTGCAGTGCACCAGGCTCCTCTGTCCACGGATTTCCCAGGCAAGAATACTGGGGAGGGTTGTAATTTCCTCCTCAAGGGGTCCTCAAGGGGTTCTACCTGACCCAGGGATCAAACATACATCCCCTGCGCCTCCTGCATTGGCAGGCAGATTCTTTACCGCTGAGCCACTTGGGAAGCCCAGTTATTAATGTAACAGTGCCTATAAGAAAAACCTTTAGGAAGATTAATGTGAAAAGAGAAAACTAGCTAGAAGTAAGGCATGGGTGGAACTGCAGCTCTCCAGGGAAGGCAGAGGCAGGTCGTGAAGGTGCTGTGTGCTACATTACGGGCCAGGATGTGAAGAACAGTCAAATATCTACCCAGCACAGAGGGGTGAATTTAAAAAGGAGAATGCAGTGAGTAAAGAATAGTGGAGATTTAGTAAAATGATCATTTTAAAAGTCCAGAAAGCAAAAGATCCTAGTTCCTTTTTTTCCCCTAATTTCTAAAGCAGTGTGTGCGTGCTAAGTTGTTTCAGTCATGTCCATCTCTGTGCGACCCTAAGGACTTCAGCCTGCCAGGCTCCTCTGTCCATGGGGTTTTCCAGGCAATAATACTGGAGTGGGTTGCCATGCCCTCCAAAGGATCTTTCCGACCCAGGAATCGAACCCGAGTCTCTTATGTCTAACTGCACTGGCAGGCAGGTTCTTAACCACTAGCGCCACCTGGGAAGCCCTTTCTAAAGAAGGCCTGTCTTCAAACGTGGCAGGATACGGCCACCAGTTTGAAAGCTGGAGAAATTTCAGTTTCCAGTCCAGGGTTCCAAGAGTGGTCTTCTCTGCTTATTCACTAGTGATAAAAGGAAATGATCACTGGCACCTACCTGGTGGTCAAATGGCTAAGACTCCATGCTCCCGATGCAGGGGCCCAGGTTCGACCCTGGTCAAGGAACTAGATCCCACAGGCTGCAGCTGAAGGTCCTGCACACGGCAATGAAGACCAAAGACCCTGCGTGCTGCAACCAAGACCCAGCACAGATGAATAAACAAATAAATATTAAATACAAACAATCACCCGTAAGCCTTCAGGCCACAAGAGCATGTATTTCTTCCATTTACTAAAGAGAAAGTCAATCTCAAGGACCTCTGCCCCAGGAGGTTAACAGGAGAGTTAACGGGACCAGATTTACCCTCCAGGAAAAACATATGGGAAAAAATTGGTTTGTTCCAATTCATGTCCATTAAGCCAGTGATGCCATCCAACCATTGCATCTTCTGCTGCCCCCTTCTCCTTCTGCCCTCAATCTTTCCCAGCATCAGGGTCTTTTCCAATGAGTCGGCTCTTTGCATCAGGTGGCCAAAGTATTGGAGCTTCAGCTTCAGCATCAGTCCTTCCAAGGAATATTCAGAACTGATCTCTTTTAGGATGGACTGGTTTGATCTCCTTGCTGTCCAAAGGACTCTCAAGAGTTTTCTCCAGCACCACGGTTTGAAAGCATCTATTCTTCAGCTCCCAGCCTTCTTTATGGTCTCCACGCCAGATGGCCTCACTGGTGAATTGTATACATTCTTTAAATAAAATATAAAACAAGATGATACATGATACATTTCAAGACATTTTAGAAAAGCAACATTATTAAGTTTGCAGAACTAAAAAAAGACACTATTTTAAAAAGAAAATGTGTACATATGTATCTCATGTACCTGAGTGCCAAAATCCTTTAAAATCTTTGAAAACTGAATCCAACAATGTGTAAATCAAGTGGTGTTCATCCCAATAATGCAAGGTTGATTTAATTTTTGAAAAGCAACTGATGCAAGTCAATATATTAGCAGACTAAAGATGAAAAAAACTAACCTTTCAAAAAGATGAAGTGAAACATTTAATAAAATTCCACACCTGATATTCATGATAAAAACTCTCAGCAAACTTGCAAGAAAACCCTTTCAACCTGATAGAAAGGTCCCTGTGTTAACCCTGTTTGTTGTTCAGTCACTCAGTCACGTCTGACTCTTTGCGACCCCATGAACTGCGGCACACCAGATTTCTCTGTCCTTTACTATCTCCAGGAGTTTGCTCAAACTCATGTCTATTGAGTCAACCATGCCATCCAACCATCTCATCCTCTGTCGCCTCCTTCTCCTTCCGCCAACAACATAGTGAAATATTGAAAGATTAGACCTTAATTCTCAACATCAAGAACAAGGCAAGGATTTCTGCTGTCACTACTCCTAACCAACACCACACTGGAGGTCCCTGCCTTTCTAATATAACAAAAACAAAATGTGTATGAATTGGAAAGGAAAAAGTAAAACTCTATTTATTGTTAGACAACATGGCAGAAAATCCTAGGGGGACTATAAAAAATAGCCACCAGAAGTAATAATTGAGTTTATAGAGATTCAACATCAATGTACAAAAGTCATTTAGATTTCTAGTTACTAGCACTGAAGAAATGGAAATTGAAATCTCTACTTAAAATATAATCCAAATTATTAAATACTTCGGAATAAATTTAAGAATAAAACATTGCTAAGATGAATTAAAGAAGGCCTAAATAAGGTTTACCATTTGGCGCAGTGGTAAAGAATCCAACTGCCAATGCAGGCAACACAGGAGACATGGGTTTGATCCCTGCATCTGGAAGATCCCCTAAAAAAGGAGGAAATGGCAACCCACTCCAGTATTCTGGCCTGGGAAATCCCATGGACAGAGGAGTCTGGCAGGATACAGTCCATGGGGTCACAAGAGAGTAGGACACGACTGAGTGACTGAACACGAACATGACCAGAGAACCAGAAGTATATGTCGGGCTCTTGGATCCAAAGACTTGCTATTGTTAAGATGTCAGTTATCATCCAACTGATATATACATTCATTATATTCCCAATCACAGTTCTTGAAGGTGCTTTTATATAAATGAATAAGCCAATTTTAAAATTCATATGGGAATGCAAATAACCTAGAATAGCCAAAATAATTTTTTAAAAGAAGAGCAATAATAGAGGACTAAATAGGCTTCCCAGGTGGCTCAGTGGCAAAGAATCTGCCTGTGAAGAAGGAAAGGCAAGAGGGTCAGGTTGTATCTCTGGGTCAGGAGGATCCCCTGGGGAAGGAAATAGCAACCCACTCCGGTAGTCTTTGCCTGGGGAATCCTGTTGACAGAGGAGCCTGGTGGGCTACGTCCGTGGGTTGGCAAAAGGGTTGGACAGAACTTAGCAACCACACGACAGCAGCGATAACATTACAGTCACGTTGGGAAACAGCTTGGCAGTTTCTCATAGAGAATCCATCCACAACACCCAGTATCTCCAGGCATTTACCCAAGACAAATAAGCTACACAGTCACAAGGAGACACACACGCTAATGCTCATGGCAGCCTTACTCATGATCACTGTAAACAAAACACAACCCAAATATCCATCAACAGGGAAATGGATAAACAAAATGAAAGAGGGAGCCATTCCACAGAGCACCACCCACCAAGACAGAGCACTAAGCACTCATTCCCACGCCAGCACGGCTGAGTTTCCGAACCATGATACCAAGTGAAAACAACCTGATGTAAAAGACGACAGACTGTATGGTTCCACTCATCACAAATTCTAGCGTGGCTTCTCTGGAGGTCGGGTGGTTAAAACTCCACACTTCCAACACAGGGGACTCGGGTTCAACACCTGGTCAGGGAACTAAGATCCCACGTGCCACACAGAGTGGCCAAGAGATTAAGTAATTAATTAAAATTACCTACAAAACAATTCTAGAAAAGGCAAAACTAGAGTGAAACCTAGAAAGCAGATCTGTGATTTCCTGGGGCTGGGGGGTCAGGGAGATTATTCTCTAAAGGAACTTCTGTGGAGTGGGAGGAATATTTCGAGTCCTGACTGTGGGAAGGGCCTCATAGCTCTACACGTTTGCAGTCGTGTTAATCTTCTGTATTTAATGTATGTCCTTCTCATCTTTTTTCTAAATTTCCTGAAATTTGTCCTTAAGAAGTAATTTTTAAATGTACCCAACATGTTAAAGAACTTAAAAACATTGGAAATGATCAAAATATCTAACGATGCAGAAAAAAGCAAAAGATGGTACATCTGTTTAAGGGAATATTATGAGTGCAGCCAATAAAAATTACATTTTCATACAATATTTAATGACATGCGGAAATATTCATGACACAATGTAAAACACAAAAGCAGTAGGGAGTACTTTATATTCATAAAATCCTAACTCTGTTTATATATACAATATATGTATGAGTACATGCATAGAACTGTGTGATTTCTTTGTTCTGAACTAGTGCACACTCTGCCCAAACAATGTAAAACCAACAGAGCACCTCCCAGAACTGGCACCTGAAACTGTCATAGGCACCCAGGCTGTGCCAAGCAAACTTGACCACCCAGCTTGTCCAGGGAGCGGGCAGTGCTGCTGGCCCGACAATCTAGTTGTTACAGCTGCAGGACGAGCCCCCGCCTCAGTACCACTCACTCTGGACTCAAATGCAGCACTACAAAATACACCCTACGCTGAAAACTAGACAAAAGGCAAATGTTTCCAAACGAACTTGAAGGTATGTTTCAGGGACCTGGGGCCTCGAGAACCCTAGTAGAACAATCTTCCTACTAAAAGGCAGCGTCATTTCACTGGGAGGAGCAAGTGTGATTTACAGCCTCTGGAGCAAGTCACAGAAGCAGAGTTCAGCCTTCCTTTCTAGAGAACCAGGAACAACACCACCCACCAAGCCTGCCTCTCAGGGAAGGCCATAGCAAAAATCCAATGAGTCCAATGAATGACATTAATTTTTAATTTACAGACCACAAGTCCAAGATGAGGTAGTTTTATTTCTGTAACTCTGGGGCCATTCACAATAAGCAGCTGCTTGACTATATCTCTGATTTAATTTTATATATAAATGCATTTAAGAGCTTCTTTGGGAAGGAGACAGAGAATCTTTGGTGTTCAAGAGAACTGACCACAATCACAGAGGTGGACAGACTGATTTCAGGACCCCTATCCTAAAACCTGACACTAACAGGGATGGTAAATAGAAAGACCATGGATTATGAAGCCAGACCAACCTAAGTTTAATTTCCAGCTAAGTGTCAAATGACACAATATTTAATTTCACTGAACCACGGTTTTATCCTTTTTTTTTTTGGCCATACCATACTGCATGTGGGATCTTTGTTCCCCAATGAAGGATGGAACCCAGGTTGCCTGCATTGGAAGTTCAGAGTCTTACTAGCTAAACTGCCAGGGAAGTTACTTTATCCACTGTTGAATGAGGGCGGTAAGACCTCTTCCCTGAGGTTGTAATGTGGTACAAATAAGATCAAATATGGTGCATCCCAACACTTACTGGGATTCCCTGGTGGTTCAGTGATAAAGAATCTGCCTGTGATGCAGAAGACACAGGAGACGAGGGTTCTGTCTCTGGGCCAAGAATAATCCCCTGGGGGAGGGCATGGCGGTCCTCCCCAGTATTGCCTGGACAATCCCATGGACAGAGGAGCCTGGTCCCTACAGTCCATGGGGTCACACAGAGTTGGACATGACTGAGCGACTGAGCCGGCAGACACAGCACACATGCGCACTCTCCGTCCTGACACTGACTTTGAATTCCACTTGTTATTGTTCAGTCGCACAGTCTTGTCCAACTCTTTGCAACACCACGGACACTGCAGCCCTCCAGGCTCCCCTGTCCATAGGATTCTCCAGGCAAGAATACTGGAGTGGGTTGCCATTTTCTCCTCCCGGAGATCTTTCTGACCCAGGAATCGAACCTGAGTTCCCTGCTTGGCAGGTGGATTCTTCACCATTGAGCCAGTGGGGAATCCCATAAGTTCTATAAACTTCTCTAATGAAGGACGCTCAGTGACAACTCTTAACACACAGGCACAGGATTAGAGATAGACATAGGGAAAGAGAAACATTCTTCCGAATATCCAGACCAAAACAAACAAACAAACAAACAAAATTGAATCTCTTAGACAGCGAGAACTTTTAAAATCTCATAGTTAAGATGCACACAATTGTGAAAAATGTCATGATCCTATTTGCCCCAAATCAAAACTAAGTTATAGTAATAATTAAAAAAAAAAACCCATAGTAACTTTCTCCAGGGAAAACAGTTTGTGACTTACTAGTGTCTAACACTTAAAGAGGGCGTCCCTGATGGCTCAGAGGTAAAGAATCCCCCGGGAAAGCAGGAGATGCGAGTTTGATCCCCAGATCAGGAAGATCACCTGGAGAAGGAAATGGCAACCTGTTCCACTATCTTGCCTGAGAAATTCCATGGACAGAGAAGCCTGGTGGGCTACAGTCCATGGGGTCTCAAAGAGTCAGACCCGACTTAGTGACTAAACACCACCACCACTTCAAGAGCAGCTTCTATTTAAGAAAAAATAACCAACTCTGGCTAGTGCAAAAGATTTTGTTAAAGGAGGGTGCAAACCAAGGTGAAACTTCTTCCCTTTCCTCGAAGCAGAGATAACTACAAATAGAACACAGTGATAATAGGCAGGTGGGGCTATTATATTCTTTTAAAAATTGGGAACAGCAGGAAGTTGATAGCTCCTAGGTGAATGTGACAAGAACAGAAAGCACAATAGGTTCTAAATCCATCCGCCTGCCAAACTCGGTAATGTGCTGAAGAGGCTTTCTCGCCATCTCCTCTGCCCACCAACGACATCTTAATTGATGGCGACTGACTGGGGTTTCAGTCACCCCAAGGGCTACCCGTGGGCCCCACCCCAGGGCCACTCTAAAGCAGTATGTTTCAGGAATACTGGGTGTTCGTGTAGATAGCAAGTTCTTAATAGAATCTGGGAAGATGTTCTTTGGCAGAAAATGATTTCGTAGACATTTTTCATTATGATAGATGTGGTATTACAGCCGCTATAAAAAAGTTCAAGCTGCGTTGCAGCTTTGTCTCCAGTGTTATAAATCACTCAGTTGTATATTAAAATCTGCAGAAAGCCACTGAAGAAAAGGCGGGGGAGGAACACTCTCATTTCCTATTTACGGACTAGGTATAATTTGGTATTATTCTTAAAGGTTCAAGGCAGCTTAGAGGATCTGTACACAGTCCTTCCGCTGGGATCAGGAGATCACATTCCATGACTGCTGAGCGGGGAAGGCACAGGCATGCAGTGAGCAGTGAGCGGACACCTCCTGCTGCAAACCCTGACGTGAAAGGGAGAGCCTGGGAGAGCCCAGAGACGGAGGCAGAGAAATGCACTGCCGTTGCAAGATGAGCTGCTAGTGGAATTAATGAAGAACTCACACACACATATGTGAGAAGCAGACCCGGGCCGCTGATGTGATTTATGTGACCCGCACAGAAGCCTGTGTGCGGGGTGGTCTCTCTGACTGCCCTTACGGGCACCTGCAACAGCGCCTTACGCACTGTGCTGTCAGCGGGGCAGGGGAGGTCCTCATCCGGGGCATTCCAAATTTAAGGATGCTCTCTCTCTCTAAACTCTGCTGGATTTTGGACACTTTTAACACTATACTATGGCCATCACTGTCGTTTAATCATGTCCAACTCTTGCAACCCTCTGGACTGTAGCCTGCCAGGCTCCTCTGTCCATGGGATGTCCCAAGCAAGAATACTGGAGTGTATTGCCATTTCCTTCTCCAGGGGATCTTCCCAACCCAGAGACCAAACCTGTGTTTCCTGCATTGGCAGATGGATTCTCTTTAACACTGAGCCACCTGGGAAGCCATATAACCATGGCACAGAGGAGCAAAGACCCAGGATATCATTATACCCATTGTTTTCTTGGTCAAAAGCACTGACATAGACACACAGTTCAATTCAGTTCAGTTGAGTTGCTCAGTTGTGTCCGACTCTTTGCGACCCCACGGACTGCAGCACACCAGGCCTCCCTGTCCATCACCAGCTCCTGGAGTTTACTCAAACTCATGTCCATTGAGTCGGTGATGCCATCCAGCCATCTCATCCTCTGTTGTCCCCTTCTCCGCCTGCCTTCAATCTTTCCCAGCATCAGGGTCTTTTCAAAGGAGTCAATTCTTTGCATCAGGTGGCCAAAGTATTGGAGTTTCAGCTTCAGCATCAGTCCTTTACACGACCACGTGCAAAATAGACAGCCAGTGGGAAGCTGCTGACTAACTCAGGGAGCACAGCCCAGCGCTCCAAGATGACCCAGCGGGAGGGGTGAGAGGGAGGCTCCTGAAGAGGGGACAGAGGTACACTCAGTGCTGACTCACTCTGCCATACAGCAGATACTGTAAGACCATTAAACTCCAATTAAAAATAAATTAATAAAAATATAAAAGTTTACTGGGTCACAGCCATAAAGAAAAGGCACATGCCTGAGTTCAGTGCATGCTGCTTTAGCCTCCCTCACAAAAGCGGGGCTCTTCAGGATCACAGTGGTCTGACACCCCACGTGGCTGAATGGTGAGGCGGGAGGTGGGCAGGGATGACAGAGGGGCTGCCCCGCCATCTGCAGCTCAGCCTCGGAAGAGTGGTCCTCAACCAGGAGTGACTCTGCTCTCCAGGACACATGAGGCAATGCATGGAGGCAGTTTTGATTGTCACAGCTGCTTTCCCAGAGATAGACAAGGGCTGCCACTGCACCTCCTACGGTACACAAATCCCACTTCCTCCGAGATGCCTCGTCCAAGCACCAACAGAAGAGAGCAACCCATCACTCCATCCCTTCATCACTCTCTTTCAATAACCTCTTCATTCTTCATGGTACCCAACATGCAGCCGTATCTTGACTTGCTTGCCTGCATATTGCCTGAACCCCTGACCCCATTGTCATCTCTACAAAGCAGGCTTTTTATTTGCTAACTGCATCCTCAGTGCTTAAAGAGGCCCAGGCACATAGTAGGTGCTTAACGAATGTGTATGGAATGAATGGAATCTGGAGGAGAGGAAGAAGGAGGAAGGAGATGGGAAGAGGATGAGAAAGGGAAGGGAGCCAGGAGCACGGAGAGACAGGTGGAGGGAAGAATGGAGGAGGAGGGAAAAGGGGTGGGGGGACCACAGCTGAGGAGGTGCATGGTCCTGGGGAGGTCTCAACTCTGCCTCCTCTGTCTGTAACAGGATGCCATTTCCCGGCTCCTGAGAGCAGACCCCTCCCTCCGACAGGGCTCTGTCAAAAGCAGAGGCCCAAGCTCGTGTCTGACAGGATGGTGGGTTCTGGGAGACCCCGTGGCTCCCCAGTGCAGCAGAAGGAAACGGCACCTCACTCTTCAGGAGCTGATGATGGACAGGGAGGCCTGGCATGCTGCGGTCCACGGGGTCACACAGAGTCGGACACGACTGAGCACCTGAATTGAACTGAGCTGAACTGCAAAGGGACTATAACCAGGGTCCTTCAGTGCCTCTTACCCAGCTTCTCATTTCAGCAGTTACTGGTGGCTCACTGAGAGAGTCTAATACCATCACAAATGCCTGGTTGGGTTTTAGCTGTTTGCACGATTGCATTTTCTGCTTTAATAGCTGGAACACAGACATCTTAGTTAAGTTCAGGCATGAGCCTTGAATAAAATGAATCCTTTAATCAGGAAGAAAATTCCCCAGCTGAAGTAAACAAGCAGGTTTTCAATGTTCTGCCCATAGTCCGAGTCCCCGGTCGGGAAAGAAGACTCCTCGAAACAATGCAACTTGCAATAGGGGAATTTATTACTGACTCAAGCCAGGGCCTCCCGCCCTCACCAAGGGTGTGAGGACGAAAAGGCCCCGAGCCCCAGTTCTCTCGGGTATTTATTAGGTCAAAAAAAGCAGCAGGTAGTTGGCGCAAGCGGATTGGTTACACAGCGGGTAGTTGGCGCAAGCGGATTGGTTACACAGTTGCAAGGCAATTTTTGTTGGCCCAACGTGGGGCTTTCAGCTTTCCCCTGATAGGTTCCCTTTTTTCTTGCTAGGCACATGTTGATTGGCTGGCTCCAGGTGGCTTGATAATTATGTTACCCCGGGAAACCAGGCCTACTCCTAATCTAGGCTGCCTGTCATGGCGTTAGCCATGACAGCCTCACATTCAACAGTTCTATACATGTAGGGTTTCATAATAATCTCAAAGGAGATGTCTATAGAAATGATGAATGGCTCAGACAGTAAAGCATCTGCCTGCAATGCGGGAGATCCAGGTTCAATCCCCGGGTTGGGAAGATCCCCTGGAGAAGGAAATGACAACCCACTCCAGTACTTTTCCCTGGAAAATGCCATGGACAGAGGAGCCTGGTAGGAGCTGGACACAACCGAGTGACTTCACTTTCACTTTCAAAACGATCCTCCTCTTTGGGGCTTAGAGAGCTTCAACTCTAGTGAATGGAAGTAAAGCACAAAAATGAAGAAACCCTGCATTAGAACACTTGCATCATTGATCATTTCAACATGACGCTGGTCTAAAATCATGAGGTCTGAGGCATCAAACTGCATGATGGGAAACATATAGTAAAACCTGTTTGGGTCAGACCCAGACCCTCAAATATTTCTGCTGTTTTCCCTGTTTGACTGGCATTTGGTTGGTTGATTGCCGTGTCTGTTGTTGGTTTTTCTGCCTCTTTGCTGTGGCTGAGACATTTACAATGAATCTGCATTACAAAGAGCTTCAAGGAAATCCCACTCTTCAGCATGGTGGGGACAGGAGGCAGGGAGCATGCGACAACACAGGCAGAGGCCGCTCTGAAGTCCTGTGTGATGAGAGTCAGCAGCTCCACCCAGGCAGATCCTGTATCCGGAGCAGAGAGAGGGACAGTCTCAAAGCAGCCCATCTCCAAGTCAACTTCATGCTACTCAGGGTTCCCTTGGTTTTAAGAACTGGAAGCCAGAGATCAAAACCCTTTTGTAAACTTCCTCTGAATAACGCAGCGAATGGCATCTTGAAGCCAAAATTGGATTGTTAGAATATGAAGAAACAGCACTAAAGTTGTAGACTGTTTTTTCCCCCAGGGAAAGGCTCATTTTCTATGGAGAATTTTTAGTTTGCAGGGGGCTCCTTAATAGTATCTAATTGATGGATTCCAATCACAAAAGAACAAAGAGTGAGTGAGCTGCCCCTCATGAGCTGCTGATCATTCACACATCCCTGAAACCTTCTCATCATTAGAGGAGGGCCAACCTTTGGCCTGAGTGAGGGATTTTACTCATCTACCCAGAATATGATTAAAAAGAAGCCAGGATATAATGAGAGAATCACTGCCGGGGCCAGCGTGTACAGGATGGGTTTTTAATAAAGCATGAATTATTCTCAGTGGTTGAGACCTCAGTCGGAGGAAGGGGAAAGCCAGAGGGACGGTACAAAAACTAAAACGAAAACCTCTGCCCCGAGACCCCACATTCAGTGCTCATCAACGTTTAATTTTCGTGTTTCTCTTATCTTTCCATTCCTGCAGTCCTATGTTCTCTCCACTGAAAGGCTCTGGTGTCATATTTTGTTGTTGTTCTTTAGTCACTAAGTCATGTTTGACTCTTTTGTGACCCCATGGACTGTAGCCCACCACACTCTTCATTCCATGGGATTCTCCAGGCAGGAATACTGGAGTGGGTTGCCACTTCCTTCTCCAGGGGATCTTCCCAACCCAGGGATTGAACCCATGCTTCCTGCATTGGCAGGCGAATTCTTTACCACTGGCCCCCTGGGAAGCCCTGTCATATTTTAGACACCAACAGACACTGCTCGGCTCACTCTCATGGTGACCTGTGATGTGGTCAGTTTAGTAAGCACTCACCATAAGACTACTACACCCAGGGCTCTGAGAATATGATGTGAAGGAAGACCATGTTCCAGTGATAATTAGGAATCCAACACTGGAGCCAGAAGGCAAGGTCTTGCTCACCTTCCTACTCTGTGATATCAGCTAACTTTTCTCATCTGCAAACTAGACAGATGGTAAGCATCTACCTGTCACAGAGTTGGGCAAACATTATAAGTGTCATTGTTGTTGTTCACTTGCTAAGTCGTGTTCTAAACTTTGCAACCCCATGGACTGCAGCACGCCAGGCCTCCCTGCCCCTCACTGTCTCCCAGAGTTTGCCCTAGTTAATGTCTATTGAATCAGTGATGCCATCGAATCACCATGCATAAATACTTAGAACAGTGACTGACTATGAGGTCATGCAAGCTTAGCTATCATTTTTCTGAGGTCTCAGACTACAGAAAGAAGCAAGAATACACATCCCAACCTTGTGGGCTAAATGCCGTGATACTGACCAGCACGGGAGTGAGTGCTGAGCCCTGAGCGAGAGGGAGGGAAGACGGGCTGGAGTAAGGAAAGATTTTCAGTATGAAACAGAATGGAAATTTTCTAAAACCAAAGAAAACCCAACGTGTAGCTGCACCTCTTTACAAGTGTCCACTTCTTCCTTAAGAATGAAGGTTTTCTCAACTGTTCAATCCTTCCCTCAAGACTAAACATTTGAAGTTGGCTAAAAGAGTAGACCTTAAGTGTTCTGATCACACACAGAAAGATGGTCATTTTGGGAGGGGAAGGAGGTGTCCATCAACTTGATTGTGATGTGTCTCTAGTGTGTATATATAGTATAGACAGCCACATCTATAGATAGTATAGGATCCACAGTGTCTATAGATATGAAATCATCACATTGTACATCTTTCAGAAATCACATTGCACAACCTTAATATACAATTTTTATTTCCAGTTATACCTCAGTAAAGTCAGGGAAGGAGGTGGAGACTAAAGCTGAGAACAGTATTCATGAGGTAAGTTGATCCTTCCTGCTCCAACTTCATCCAAGGATATAATGTGGGCTTCCCTAGGGGCTCAGTGGTAAAGAATCTGCCTGCTAACACAGGAGACACGGGTTCAATCCCGGCTCCGGGAAGATCCCACATGCCAAGGAGCAAATAAGCCCGCACACCACAACTGCTGAGCCCACACTCTGGAGCCTGGAAGCCATAAGTAAGGAGCCCATAACTTCAGCCCATAACTTCAGCCCAGCCGCTGAAGCCCCCGCACCCTGAGCCCACGCTCTACGAGACAGAAGCCACCGCTCACTGTGACTAGAGAAAGCCTAAGCAGCAATCGAGAGCTAGCACAGCCAATAATCAATAAATGAAATTTCAAAAATAAAAGAAATTCTTAAAAAGGATATATCTTCAGGCCTCCACCCTAGTTCTGGCCCCAGGTTAAGAGTAAGGAAATGGATGCAGGACAGCTAGGGGTTAAATCCTAGCTTTTCCACTTACAGTTTGGAAACCTTGGATAAGTTACCTAAGCTTGTGGTGACTCAGTTTCCTTATGGATAAAACAGGGACCAAAATAGTCCCTACCTATATGGTGGTTATGAGGATTAAATAAATAAATGCATGTAAAGCATTTAAGACAGTGCCTGGCAGAGTATGACAGTGAAATGTTAGTCACTCAGTCATGTCCGACTCCTCACAACCCCCATGGACCTCTCTGTGACTCCGCCAAGCTCCTCTGTCCAAAGAATTCTCCAGGCAAGAATACTGGAGTAGCCATTCCCTTCTCCAGAGGATCTTCCCGACCCAAGGATTGAACCTGGGTCTCCTGCATCACAGGCAGATTCTTGACTGTCTGAGCCATCAGGGAAGCATAGTATGAGGCCTGTATAGATAGAGATGGCAGTGACTGTTCTTTTAAAATGACAGCATCCTCAGGGTCAGAAGTGGGAGTCTGGCCTAAAATTTATTGGCCAAGGGATGTCCCTCGTGGTCCAGTGGTTAAGACTCTGCACTTCCACTGCAGGGGGCACAGGCTCAATTTCTGGTTGGGGAACTAAGATCCTAGGTGCCATGCCCAGTGCCGCAAGAGAAAAACTCTTCTCATTTAAAGAAAAATAAATAAAAAGAAAAAACCTATTGACCATCCCAATTCTTTTTTAAAAACCATTTTAGTAGTTACAAGACACATATGATAGACTGCATGTATTTGAAGAACAATATCTGAAAGCTTAGACATATGCATACCCTTAAATCCATCACCACAATTAAATACCCTTTGTAATCTCTCCCCAAGTCACCCCCTTCCCTCTCCCACCCCTTTGCAATCACTAGCCTATGTTGTCACTATAGATTAATTTGCATTTTATAGAATTTTATAAAAGTGAAGGCATCCAATATGTACTGGTTTTCGGTCTGGCTTCTTTCACTCAGCATAACTATCCTGAGCTTCACACATGTTACAGTATGTGTCTGTGGTTCATTCCTGTTTATTAATGAGCAATATTTCATGGTTGTTTATTCATGCACCTGTAGACACTTGGGGTTTTTGTGATGTTTCTACTTGGGGCTATTGTAGCTACATCTGCTATAAACATTCATGTGCAAGTCTTTTTATGAATGTGCATTCCTTTCTCTTGGGTAAATAGCTAAAAATAGTTCAATCATAGAGTATGCATATTTTTCCATTTAAAAAACTCAAATTCTTTCCCAAAGTGACTGTGCCATTTGACACTCCCTCCCATAGTGTATCAGAATTTCAGCTTCTCCACATGCCCATCAACTCTTTGCTTGGTTCAGTCAGTTCAGTCGCTTAGCTGTCTCTGATTCTTTGGGACCCCATGAACTGCAGCACACCAGACTTCCCTGTGCATCACCAACTCCCGGAGCTTGCTCAAACTCATGTCCATTGAGTCAATGATGCCATCCAACCATCTCATCCTCTGTCGTCGTCCCCTTCTCCTCCCACCTTCAATCTTTTCCAGAACCAGGGTCTTTTCAAATGAGTCAGCTCTTCATATCAGATGGCCAAAGTATTGGAGATTCAGCTTCAGCATCAGTCCTTTAAATGAATATTCAGGACTGATTTCCTTTAGGATGGACTGGTTGGATCTCCTTGCAGAGATCTCCCAGGTTGGATCTCCCTTGGACTCTTGAGAGTCTTCTTCAACACCACAGTTCAAAAGTATCAATTCTTTGGCCCTCAGCTTTCTTTGTAGTACATGACTACTGGAAAAACCATAGCTTTGACTAGATGGACCTTTGTTGGCAAAGTAATGTCTCTGCTTTTTAATATACTGTCTAGGTTGATCTTCCCTCATAGCTCAGTTGGTAAAGAATCTGCCTGCAATGCAGGAGACCCTGGTTCAATTCCTGGGTTGGAAGATCTGCTAGAGAAGAGATAGGCTACCCACTCCAGTGTTCTTGGGTTTCCCTGGTGGCTCAGCTGATAAAGAATCCGCCTGCAATGTGGGAGACCTGGGTTCGATCCCTGGGTTGGGAAGATCCCCTGGAGAAGTGAAAGGCTACCCACTCCAGTATTCTGGCCTGGAGAATTCCATGGACTGTATACTGTATAGTCCATTGGGTTGCAAAGAGTCAGACACGGCTGAGTGACTTTCATGTTCACTTTCAGGTTGATCATAGCTTTTCTTCCAAGGAGCTTGGTTAGTCTGTTTAATTTTAGCCATAGACATGCAATGGTATAAAAATTTGGTTTTAATTTGCATTTTCATATTGATTGATGATGCTAAGCATCTTTTCATGGCTTCCTTGCCATACAAGTAAGTATCATTCTTTGGTAAATATTCTTTTCAAACCTTCTGCCCATTTAAAAAACTGAGTTATTTGATTTCTCATCAGTGAGTTTTGAGAGCTTTTTATATAATCTCAGGGCTTCCCTAGTGGCTCAGCTGATGAAGAATCTGCCTGCAATGCAGGAGACCTGGGTTTAATCCCCACGTTGGGAAGAGACCCTGGAGAAGGGAAAGGCTACCCACTCCAGTATTCTGGCCTTGAGAATTCCATGGGCTATATAGCCCATGGGGTCGCAAAGAGTCAGACATGACTGACTGCCTTTAACTAACTAACTAACTACATAATCTGAATGTAAGTTCTTTATTAGATATATGACTGTAAACATTGGCTTTCAGTGTGTTGGCTTTTTTCATTCTCTTACCAGTGTGTTTTTAAAAGGGTTATTTTTCATTTTGATGAAATTCAATGTATCCATGGGTTTTCTATGGATTATATTTCTGGCCCAATATCTAAGAAATCCTTGCCTAACCTAGTTCTCAAGAAGTTTCTCCTGTTCCCCGCCCCCACCCCCTAGAACTTTTACAGTTTCAGGTTTTTCATTTAGATTTATGATCCAGTTCATTTTTATATATAGAGTTATGGACCAAAGTTTATTTACATATGCTCTCCAATTATTTTCACCCCACTGTTGACAAGACTATCCTTTCTTCACTCAGTTAGCTTTGTACCTTCGTCAAAAGTCAGTTGTCATATAGGTGGGGGCCTATTTCCAGATTCTCTGTTCCATTGATACATTTATGTTTCTGCCAGTCTTGCTTATCTTTTCACATTGTCTTGATTACTATAGATCAGTAATAAACCTTGAAATCAAGTAATATTAGTCAGTTAAGTTTTTCTTTTTAAAAGTTGTTTTGGCGATTATAGGTCCTTTGCACTTTCATATGAATTTTAGAATGAGCTTATTGATGTTGACAAAAATTTCAACTGATTCTGATTGGAAGTAGATTGAAAACATAGATAAATTCTGAGGATTCACATCCTAACAAAATTGAATCTTCCAAATGATGAACATGGTATATTTCTCCATTTATTTGGATCCTTAATTTAATCATTAATATGTCATTTTCATGCATGCAGTTTTGATTATAGGAATTTCACATCTTAACAGATTTATCCCTAAGGCGTTCACATTTGTGAAATATGTTATTATGAACTATATTGGATTTTTAATTGCAATTCCCAATTATATGTAACAAGGATATAGAAACAAAATTGATTCTTATATGTTGATTTAAAACCTGCAAGCATGCTAAATATAATGAGTTTGTTCCAGTTGCTTCTTTGAAGATTCTGTTAAGAGTCCATGTAGAAGACATGTCAGCTGCAAGAAAGGCAGCTGTGTGTCTTCCTTTCAAATCCAGATCATTTTTGTTTCTTTTTCTTGCCTTATTCCACCACCTAGAAGGTTTAGTACAATGTTGGGTGAAAGAGGTAAGAACACACATCTTTGTCTTGTTGCTGATCTTAAGAACCTCATTCTTTCACCATTAAGCATGAGGTTAGCTGTAGGTTTTCCGTCAATGTCCTGTATCACCAAGGAAGTCCCATCTATTCTGAACTTGATCTGTTAAAACATTCAGCTGAATGTTCATGGGGACCTTCAGCAGATCTCTGCGATTCTCTCTCCCCTCTGGCATTCCTCTGTAGCGTCTACCCACCTTCGCTCCCCCAAACTCTCAAGGAATCGACTTGGGCCCCTGAGTTCCTTCTCTCTGTGGCACCATCTGGAAACTCTCTCTAGGTAGTAAACTGAGGTAAATGTGGGCTCACCCTTTCTATTTCTCATCTCTCAGGGATTGCTGTCCTTCACTGCCTGAAGTCCAGTGTCTAGAAAGCCATTCTTTTATATACTTGATCTCTTTTCAGATTGTTTCAGTAAGAAGGTTAAATCTTCCATCTTAGAAGTGGAGGTCTGTGTCTCAACCTTTACCCATTTTACTCTGGTTTCTAATAAGGATCACTCCTGTGTCCCCCACCAACTGACCGCTATGCCTTGAGGGTCACTTTCTATCACCTCCTGGTTCTCCAGAGGAAAAAACATGCTCCTGGGACCAGAAATATCTCAGTGCAAGTGCTGCCTGTGGCATAACGACACATAGTAGTTAGTTTGACCATATGTAAATTGAAGTAATCTGTTCTACAGGATCCTTGGAGAGATTAGATGCCGTTACCAGTTAAGCAGCATCTCCAGAGACTGGTAAATCACAGAGACTCGATAACTGATGGGCGGCATCACTGTCACTAGGCTTTCTGTTCCAGTTTACTCTCTCTCCCCGCTCTTCCTCCCTGCCACCACCTCCCTACTCCGGATCCTTTCAACCCTAACATTCGATGACTGTGGGCTGCAGTGACAAATTACACTTTAAGTCTCGAGCCCCATGACAGCTGAGTCACGCCATCAAGAGTCGTCTGTAGAGTGGGATTCAGTCCCAGCCCTGAAATATCAGGGTGTGTGGGTGGTTTCTGCAGGAATTGCTGACGAACACCTGTTAAATATTTTACTTTTCTTAGACAATCCTCATTCACTTTTAAGACTTAAAATAGTCTCCCTACACTTGACAAAAGACTGAATACTCCTGGGCCAGCAGCTGTGACTGTTTTGATGGTTCTCTGCACAGCTCTGTGGGGCATCTATCACCCTACAAACACTGGACATTTGTCAAGTGTGGCACGTACCTGACCGATAGCAGCAAAGCACATTGAGAAGAGACCTTTCACTCCTTTTCATAAGTAGAATTTTTACAGAGACATTAACAGTGGTTGAAATCATTCAAAGGGTACCCCACTAGTTTCATAATGGAATAAAGATTCAACTCCCTGATGGAATCTAGCTTGGCTACCCCTTCTAGAAATTTGTTTCAGGCCTGAAAAATAGTCTGATCGATGGAGGAGCGGTATAGTTTACTGGCTAAGAACACGGGCACCCTACCGGCTGGGATGGGCTTCAGTCCCAGCTCCAGCCCCACCATTTATCTTCCAGCAGCACTGTCTTGGGTGACTTGTTTGACCTTTCTGTGGACTTGTAAAACAAGAGTAAGCATGTCAGGGTGGCCAAGGGGTCTAAGGCCCCAGACTCAAGGAATGAAAAGGAGAGTAAATGTATCTGGTTAGGTGAGAGCATATGTGTGGCTGGCGTGAGATAACATATGTAAAGTGCCCTGCATGTACTGCATGCCCAGGAACTGGTGAATTATATCATTACTGTTACCATCACTGTCAACATCACCATCAGTGTTGTTGCTATAGCAGTAGTGTGTCTAAACAGGACGACACTGTCTAGCAGAATTTTCCATGATGACAAGAACGTTCTGCCTCCTTGCTGTCCAATATGATAGCACAAGACATACATCGATATTGAGCACTTGCACTGGATAGCAAAGCCCTAGGGAATACAACTGCCTTAGCCTGTTCCAGTTGCTATAACAGAATGCCATAGGTTGAGTGACTTAGAAACAACAAATTATCTCTCATGGCTTTGGAAGCTATGAAGTCCAAGATCAAGGCACCAGAAGAGTGTCTGCTGGGGACTGCCTGGTTCATAAACAGCTATCTTCTCACTGTGTCCTCCCGTGACAGAGGGGGTAAGGGAGCTCTCCAGGGCCTCTCTTATAAGGGTTCTAGTTCCACTCACGAGGGTGGAGTTTAACTATCACTTCCAAAGGCTCCTCCTCCAAACACCATCACATTTGGAATTTGGCTTCAATCTATGAAGGTAGCGCAGCTGGTAAAGAATCCACATGCAATGCAAGAGACCCCGGTTTGATTCCTGGGTCGGGAAGACCTGCTGGAGAAGGGAGAGGCTACCCACTCCTGTATTCTTGGGCTTCCCTGGTGGCTCAGCTGGTAAAGAGTCCGCCTGCAATGTGGGAGACCTGGGTTCGATCCCTGGGTTGGGAAGATCCTCTGGAGAAAGGAAAGGCTACCCACTCCAGTATTCTGGCCTGGAGAATTCCATGGACTGTACAGTCCATGGGGTCACAAAGAGTCGGACATGACTGAGCAACTCTCTCTTTTCACCGTGAATTGGTGGGTTGGGGTGGTGAGACACAGTGTTCACCCTGTAGCACCAGCGATGGGACTCACCGATTGGAAAGCAGCAGGGCCCTGCGGTCCTCCGCTCTCAGGCCCTCGGCTGCCACTTGCCTGTAAAAGAGATTCAGCCACAGAGTAAATGCAATCAGAGAAGCGAGAAACCTCAGAAGCAGAGGGAAAGAGTCAAACAAGACCAAATGATAACAGTTTAATCATTAAGTAAACTCAAGGACTTTTAGCTCCTCCTGGAGGACTATAAATAATATTCTGAGCCATGTCCTTTGAGCTGTGCTGTAGATACTAAAACTCCCACCAGGTGGAAGAAGTTAACTACACACTGATCAGACTATAGCCATGACATAAACTGCCGCAATTCCAAGAACCGGCCTCAAAGACATGGGAACAAACCAACCCTGTAACTCAAGATTAACGGTACTCAAAATGATGGATGTGACATTGATCAGATGACTGATGACCAATTTCAAAGTAACTGTCAGAGCTGACTGTGCTGTTTCTGCATGTGGCCCCATCCCTTTACCTATACACCCCCCACCCCACCCCACCCCAAAACCTTTGCTCTTTATCCACTGATTGTCAGTGGGGAGAGTCAAACTTTATGGACATGAACTTGGGCAAACTTGTGCAAACTCTGGAAGGTGGTGAGGGACAGGGAAGCCTGGCGTGCTGCAGTCCATGGGGTCACAAAGAGTTGGGCACGACTAGCAAAGTGAACGACAATCACCACCACCCTCTCCCCTGGTTGCTGGCCTCCAAAATGAAGCAAACTTTCCTTTCCGCCAACCTTATCTCTGGAGTATTGACTTTTGAATGGTGAGTAGCCAGACTCAAATTTCAGTAACAACTGGGAAGTCTCATAAAAATTTTGCAACCCTTTATAAAGGGATGACATTCCCAAGGATCAAGCTTGTGGAGATGGAGACAGCACCACTACCAGGAGAGCTAACAGCCTGCCCCGTGACTTTCCGTCTCTATTGCTGCTTTGCAGACATGCTGTCTCCTACCCCTAGAAGGCAGGCTTCATGAGGGCAATTTTTTTTTTTTTCCTGTTCAGATAAGTGCTTGGTCTTAGTACCAAGAAGGCGCCTGGCCTGTTGTAGCGTTTCAATAACTGTGCACTGAATTTAGCATGACCAGCTTACCTAAAGAGGCCAAAGGTTTATAAGTATCATGATACTCCTGTAAAATTAAAATGCTCCTGCCTCCCCTTCCAGCCTTCCCCGCCCCACCGCATGTTCAGACAAGGGCCTGGGGACCGGCTAGCAACCACCAGCAAGAGCTCTGTAACTCTCAACCCTCAGCTTGCAGGCGAGGGGCCTCACTTTCAGGTTGGGAAACGCATCCTGAATTCTGAACAAAGCCCGACATTCAACATTGCATGTTTTTCTCTCAACAGTTTACTTTCCTCGCAACTAATGTGATTAAGCATTCACAGCGATGGATGTACATTTTTATTAGGACGATGACAAGTGATTTGAAGGTAATTAAGCAATGGAATGTTTCACACAATGCCCATTCCACTTAAGAAATAAACTCTATGTTTTGCTAGATTCACAGGAAAAGGGGGAAAAACATTCAAAGAGTATCAGTGGCTGAAACAAACTACTATGGGAACTATTTTAGGGTCCTGGATAATCTTAAGAAAGTGAGAATTCTCATCCATACAGAAGAATGGGAAAGACACAAAAAGATCAATATAAAGATGTATATTGCACAGCTGATGTTACAGTCCTGTTTTACTTTTTTTTTTAAAGGCAGCATCTTAAAAGTATATCAATAGAGGGATGAGTCCATAAACTGGAATTTTATGTAGCATTTAAAAGAATGAGGCAGAATGACGGACACGTCTACTGTGGAAAGGTGGCTGTGCTGCACTGATAAGGAAAGAACTGCTGTAGGGTGGTTCTTATTTCTAAAAGAAATTTAATCAATATGTGTATTTTATCCATATATTGAATAGTGATTCAAGGACACGTGTCAAACTGTGGCACGTGGTAACTTCTAGGGAGTGAAGTTGGGTCTGAAATTACAATAAGCATACATTATTTTGCATTTGTAAAAGATACTAAAACATTTAATTTTTTTAAAGTTAAGCTAAAGCAAAAAACGGACAAAAACCAGGAGCCAGAGGACTACAGGAGAAGCACAACTGTTGCAAGGAAACTGCCACTTTGACAAGCTGCCTCCCCCTCACCATTCCTACCCCAGCCCCCAACCCCCACCACACACTCACACACCTGTACACACACACAGTTACTTTTGCTTTTCCAGGAAATATCATTTATGTTTCAACATTAATGAAACAATTTATATTAACTGGATAACAGCAGAAAATCTGTCTAAATTAGGAAGAAAGTAAGTTTATATAATATAACAAAGCCACAAAGGGCGCTGATCTTATAATAAGATTCTAAAGCCCTGTTAGCCATTATGTAAGAAAACAGTTATGTCCAATAAAGAGTCTCAACGTCTTCACCACTTTCTTACCCAATCCACCTTTTGCACAGTGAAGGTTTAACATCGCTCTTCTCATCCTTGTACACAAAATACCAGAGAGTGGAGTGAAACATCTCAGTGACTTCATTTAACTGACATCCAACCAAATACATTCTCCCAAGGTAGGAGAGAGAAATGACACTGCAGAGCTTCCAGCTGATTCTGCCTGGCCACCACAGTCAATGAGTATAAAATGGTTCTGGGTGATAGCAATTCCCCCTGCCACCCTAGTCACTGAACTCAGGATGACCCAGGGACAGCGGGGTGGCCGAGGTCGTACGGCTCGTGGGCATGGGCAGCGGCAGCTGGAAAGCTAGCCCCAGGGCAAACCCAGGCACCACGCGATGGTCAGTTTTACTGTAACCTGAAGTGGAGAAGGACTTTCTACGTATGACATCCAAGCGTGACAGCATACAGGAAATCTGATAAATCTGACTAGATAAGAATTGTAAACAGTCTCGTGTCAGAAAACATAGTAAACAAGACTGAAAGGTAAATCATTATCTATGAAAGAATATTTTCTAAAACACTAATCCCTTACGAAGTATATAACACAAATCAGTGAGAAAAAGGCAAATACTCCATTGGAAAGAAAATGGACAGAAGATGCAAAAAGGAATCTTACAGTAAAGAGTAAAGTACAGAACAAAACACTCCGCCATGCCAGTCATCAGAGAGATGCAAAGGACAAGGCGATGACATTTTTAATCAGTGGCGGTGAGTTTTTTTTTTTTTTTAAAGATGTAAAGGAGATCATTTGCCGGACATATATTGATGAGATGTCCTCCATTGCTTTTCCCATGCTTAATCCTTCCCACATCCATTCTGCTTAAGTCAGTCATCCGCTCCATGGGAGGTCAGGAATCTTACCAGTGAATTGCAGAAAGGAAGGAAGGACTGAAGGAAGAAACAGTCCATGTTTAGCCTCTGACTGACAGAATTGGTTTTTTCTTTTCTTTCTTTCTTTTTCTTTTTTTTTTTGAGCTTCTAGCCTCAAGAAAATAAACTTAACATTTTCATGATTGTTCCAAACTAAAGAAAGGTAAGAAGGATAGAAAATGCTAGCTTGATGGGGCTCCCAGTTTTCAAGGGAGGTCAAAGTTTCTCCGAAGAGGTGACATTTCATCAAAGACCTGAAAGAAGAGAGGAAATCAGACAGGCAGCGCCGGGGGCAGGCACCGAGGCCCTGTGGCAGACGGCTTGTCCCAGCCAGAGAGGAGCAGTCTGAGCAGAAGGCGGGCGCAGACGCAGGAAGGAGCACAGCCCGCCCTCACCCGCCGCCTCCGTCCCACGCCAGGCGCTCTTGCACCTGCCACCGGGGTCTGAGCGTCTGCAGGGGTAGATGGGGCACGGGCCGAGGTCTGGCCCAGAAGCGTCCCGGGGCTTCTTCACATCCTGGCTGAGACGCTTAGGAACCAGCGAGCCACACAGGAAGCCAGGACAGGTTTGACTTTCTTGGATCCAGAATCACTGCAAACAGTGACCGCAGCCGTGAAATTAAAAGAGCTTACTCCTTGGAAGGAAAGCTATGACAAACCTAGATAGTGTACTATAATAAAAAGCAGAGATATCACTTTGCAGACAAAGGTCGATATAGTAAAAACTATGGTTTATCCAGTAGTTACGTAGGAAATGTGGGTGTTGGGCCGTAAAGAAGGCTGAGCACGGCGGTGCCGGAGAAGACCTTTGAGAGTCCCTTGGAGTAAAAGGAGATCAAAGTCAATCTTATAGGAAGTCAACCCTGAATATTCATTGCAAGGACTGATGCTGAAGCTGAAGCTCCAATACTTTGGCCACCTGATGCAAAGAGCTGACTCACTGGAAAAGACTGATGCTGGGGAAAACTGAAGGCAAAAGGAGAAGGGGACGACAGAGGATGAGATAGTGGAGGACAGAGGAGACTGGCATGCTGCAATCCATGGGTTCACAAAGAGTTGGACACGACTTAGCAAATAAACAATAGTGTCAAACCCACATCCTCTCTTGTCTGGAAGCTCGTATGTTGAGACAGTGAAGTCACACTGCAGAGGGATACAGGGCCCCTTCAATTCTTTTGAAGCAGAAACTTATCTAATTATGTAACATGAAAGTTCCATTGGATCTTTTTGGATTTGATAAAAATAAGCTTTACTGTAGCATTTAACAGATTCATAGAAGATGCTAACATTTTTAAACATTTTCTTCAGATTTGGGGATCCACTAATACACTCAGAACTGAAATCCACAGTGTTTGTGTGAAAATTTTCTAGGGTTCTTATTGAGTTACCAGATTGTTCTTTTTTATGTATTTATAAGTTGTGCATCTTCAATTGACTTCAGAGCACTAATAGTCTTGCAAAAAAAAAGTGATTTTAAGTCTACAAGCAATAAATGCTGGAGAGGGTGTGGAGAAAAGGGAACCCTCTTACACTGTTGGTGGGAATGCAAACTAGTACAGCCGCTATGGAAAACAGTGTGGAGATTTCTTAAAAAACTGGAAATAGAACTGCCATATGACCCAGCAATCCCACTTCTGGGCATACACACTGAGGAAACCAGATCTGAAAGAGACACGTGCACCCCAATGTTCATCGCAGCACTGGTTATAATAGCCAGGACATGGAAGCAACCTAGATGCCCATCAGCAGATGAATGGATAAGGAAGCTGTGGTACATATACACCATGGAATATTACTCAGCCATTAAAAAGAATTCATTTGAATCAGTCCTAATGAGATGGATGAAACTGGAGCCCATTATACAGAGTGAAGTAAGCCAGAAAGATAAAGAACATTACAGCATACTAACACATATATATGGAATTTAGAAAGATGGTAACGATAACCCTATATGCAAAACAGAAAAAGAGACACAGAAATACAGAACAGACTTTTGAACTCTGTGGGAGAATGTGAGGGTGGGATATTTCAAAAGAACAGCATGTAAACTATCTATGGTGAAACAGATCACCAGCCCAGGTGGGATGCATGAGACAAGTGCTCCGGCCTGGTGCACTGGGAAGACCCAGAGGAATCGGGTGGAGAGGGAGGTGGGAGGGGGGATCGGGATTGGGAATACATGTAAATCCATGGCTGATTCATATCAATGTATGACAAAACCCACTGGAAAAAAATAATAATAATAAAAAAAAAAAGTGATTTTAAGCAAGGTCTGCCGTGTATGGCAAACTGAGACAGTCTGGTAAGCAAAATTGCGCTGTCAGCAAGGACTCCTTAGAAACAAAATCCTTAGTTGTAATTTATGAACAAAGAGCACAGAACAATAATTTAAATAATAAGAATACATCCAAGAAAAAACGATTAAAGTGAGACAAAAGTGAAGCAGAGTTTTCTGTGATGTTGATATCTTGCCTATCCATCATTTTCATCAGTACCTAAGAAAATTAAGCTGGATAGTTCCTAACAACTTAAAAATGCAAATGCTAACAAACTTCAACTTTCTTTTCTCATATTTCTTAGAGGTGTAGGTTCAGCATGTCATGAACCACAGAAGGGAAATGGGGAGAAAGAACCAAACTGTCTGGACACTGGAAAGCAGACTTCACCTGAGGTGGACAGGTTCACTTTATTTCTGTTAAAAGAAGGAACACCTTGAGGGTCCACAGGATGCCTAGCATCTGGCTTTTTCACCAACTTTCTCGAGTGGACGGTCCAGCAAGAATGGTGCCTCTGTCTCATCTCTCCACCGGCTATTGCTCCCGCAGTGGACAGGTCTGATTCCAATATAACCAGCGTCCCGCGCCGTCTGCCTGGGACCAGGTGCCTGGCAGAACAGTCAGATACCGCAGGAGAGCAGACACTCCCGTCACACCGAGGGAGGCAGTCTGTGAGACCTCCTCCAGCCAGGCAGGTTTACTGGGCCCAGCTGGGGGCAGAGCCCGCGGGGTGGTGTCCACGCCTGCAGGGCCTCAGGGACGCTGACCTCAGATGCCCTGCAGTGCGTCCCCGCATCTCTCAGCCCCGCTCAGTCTCTGTTGGGGGCTCAAGAGTCATCAGCAAAAAGCCATTCTTTTTTTAGAAAAACTATTTGCTTTTAATTGGAGGATAATGGCTTTACAATATTGTGTTGGTTTCTGCCATACACCACCATGAATCAGCCAAAAGTATTCCTATGCTCCCTCCCTCTTGAACCCCCCTCCCACCTCCCACCCCATCCCACCCCTCTAGCTTGTCACAAAGTACCATGTTTGAGCTCCCTGCAGCGTACAGCACATTCCTGTTGGTTATCTATTTTACATACAGTAATCTATATGTTTAAATGGAAGCAACCTAGATGTCCATCAACAAATGAATGGATAAAGAAGTTGTGGTACATATGTACAATGGAATATTACTCAGCCATAAAAGGAGTGAATTTGAGTCGGTTCTAATGATGTGGGTGAACCAAGAGCCTATTATACAGAGTGAAGTAAGTCAAAAAGAGAAAAATATTGTGAGTTAACTCATATATATGGAATCTAGAAAAATGGTACTGATGAACGGATTTGTAGGGCAGCAATGGAGAAGCAGACAGGGAACAGACTTATGGACACAGTGGGGGAAGGAGAGGGTGGGACAAATCAAGTTGTTGCTTTGATGGATCTTTCTCGGTCCCATCCGCCCCAGGGAAAGGAACCCAAGTCCCCCTTTCCCATTTGCTGGAAGGGAACGTGGCAGCGCCTGCAGAGAATGGGCCCAGAGACCACCAGCAACCTCTCCACGGCAGGACTGAGACAAGCGGAGCACACAGGACTTCCGAGACGACGCCAGACAGACGGCTGGGGGTGGAGAGCGTGGCGCCTGTGGCCCAGGTGTCCATTTGGAAGGAATGAAAGACATGAGAAAACTCTCGAAACCTGTCCTGTCTCATGTGGTTTTGAAACTGCCATCTCACTGGTGGTTTCTTTTGAATTTAAAAAGAAATCAAACTATGGTCCATTCCAGAAGAGAGCAACACCTTCAGGCCGGGAAGACTCCACTGCTTACTTCAGGGGCGAGAAGCAGGTGGGATGGCTTAAGGAAGAAAAAACTGCGAAACTGTAAGAAAAGAGTTTTTCTCCTTTTCCAAGATTTCCAGCGTAGACTTTAAGGAAAACTTTACACACGCACGATTCCACAGCAGCCCTGCTCTCTCCTCACACTCACCGCAGTGCTCTCCAGCGGTGAACATGGTCTCTGGCCTTGGTCACCTTGCAAACACCCAGCACTCCATTGAAAACCCTGCTTTGAACTCACAACCACTTCTGGAACTCTTGATCACTTTCAGCTTCTCCCCAGATGCCCCATTCCATGCCTGGCTCCAGTTCTGGTTTGTTTTTAAGCACTTTGTTCCTTACAAAAAAGCATGGGACACTTCAAACTCTTGGTGAATGGTGGGGCTTTGATTTTTGCAAATAACTGTTATTCCCTTCATGTTCATTTCTTGCATTTATTTTTTAAATATGGAAACACCACAGAACTTCATGATGACATGTAATCCAGATCGTTTGAGGAATCATTCTCTTTGCTATGAACATTTTATTCTCATTTACTCTCACTTTATTTTGAGAAAGTGTGCCTCCTTTTGACAAAATTACAAAGTAAAAAAAAAAAAATTGCTCAACAATATTTTCCAGTTAAAAGATAAATCTCTTCCTTAAAAACAACTGCAACTTGAATAGCACAGATTTCTATTTCAGAGTAAAATTATTTCCTCACAACAATCTTCATTCTAGAAGAAAAGTTAGGAGTGGCTATGTGACCTTGGTGAGGAAAGCAGGGGCTCAATTTCCTCATCTATAGAATGGGGATAATACTAGAAATTATTCTTGTCTGGAAAATCCCGTGGACAGAGGAGCCTGGCGGGCTATAGTCCATGGGGTCACAAAGAGTCAGACATGATTGAGGGTCTGAGCCCGCACACACACAATACTAGAAATAAGGACTCATATTGAAGGGGTGTTTCTAGATGACACCTCTTTTCTCTGGGAGGTCCCCTCCACCAGGGTCCTCTTCTCGGCCAAAGCAAACACTTTTTCCAATCAGATTCTCTCTCTCAGGGTCTGGAATTAGGATTCAGACATAGCCAGTCACATCACATGAGGAAAGTAAAGCTGCCAAATTTAGGAACAGCCTTCTCGTGCTCACACAGTAAAACCGAGGAAGCTGGTCAGCGGACATAAAGGGGTGAGACATAGATGAACAGTGACATCACAGGGAGGTGAGCAGGTCAGAGCAGCCTCCAGAGTTCCTGCTAACGGTCCACTTCTCAAATCGGGTTTTATTAAGTATGACCCCATGCCAACATTCAACTTCCTTAAGACAGCATGGGGTGAGGAGAGACGGATAAATTAAGAGTGTGGGATTAATAGATACACACTACTATATATAAAATAGATAAACAACAAGGACATGCTGCATAGCACAGGGGACTATATTCAGTATCTTGTGATAACCTATACTGGTAATGTAACAGAAAGGAATCTGAAAAGAAAATACATATATATACACACATATATACATATACATATATATATAATATGGTGGTGGTTTAGTTGCTGAGTTGTGTCTGACTGGTAGGATCCCACGGACTGTAGCCCGCCAGGCTCCTCTGTCCATGGGATTCTCCAGGCAAGAGTACTGGAGGGGGATATATGGGATTCCCCAGTGGCTTAGATGGTAAAGAGTCTGCCTGCAGTGCGGAAGACCCAGGTTAGATCCCTGGGTCAGGAAGATCCCCTGGAGAAGGAAATGGCAACCCATTCCAGTATTCTTGCCTGGAAAATTCCATGGACGGAGGAGTCTGGCGGGCTACAATCTATGGGTTCACAAAGAGTTGGACATGACTGAATGACTTAATTTTCCTTTTCCTCATACATAGGTATAAATATATGAGACTAAGAATATATATGTATAAAAATAAATATATATATATATATGTATAAAAATATACATGTATAAGAATATATGAAGCCCCTGGTGGCTCAGATGGTAAAGAATCTGCCTACAGTGCAGGAGACTTGAGTTCAATCCCTGTGTCAGGAAGATTCTCTGGAGAAGGGAACGGCAACCCACTCCAGTATTCTTGCTGGAGAACTCCATGGACAGGAATCTGGAGGGCTGCAGTCCAGGGGTTGCAAAGAGTCAGACACGACTGAGTGGCTAACACTTTCACTACATAATGGAATCATTGTGCGGTATATCAGAAATTAACTATATCAACTATACTTCATTTTTTTAAAAAATACAAACTAAAAATTTAAAAATTAAAAAATACAAAAATTAGTTTTCCAAAAAAGATATTACCATAGCTTCATTTTAAAAAAATGAATATTACTACCTCCCTCTCCTTTTTAAAATTTATTTTCACTTTTAATTTTTTGTTAAATGCACCATAGCTTTGTTTCTCTTTCTGACAACTGGAAGTATGTTAAATAAAATGCAGAAGGAAAAAGAATGCCAAAGATGTCTCTCTTGATCCACACTGGCCCTTCAAAGATAACTCTCTTGTGCAGCCAGAACTCCCGTCAGTCTCTCCCAGGCACAGATTCCAATTAAAGAGAAACAAGGTCTTTACAGCACGTGATCATCAATATGCAAAGAGGTGACACCAGACCAACATCACAAGCCCAATTACCCAAATGTCTTGCTCAGGTAACAGCCTTTAAATAGTCAAAGGCTCTTTGGCAAATCGTCTCCTTTAGAGAAATTAAAGCCAACATTTTATGCAGATGATTTCACATCCTCTTAACAGCTCCTCTCCAAATAATTGAAAGAGCTTCCCATCATAGAGCTCATCAGGTCAATGGAGCCTGCAGAGCCATGTAATTTAGCCAGAGGAGTTCACTCCAGCTCAAGACCCCATTTGGGTTTCCAAGTAGTCATCACTCAAGAGAGGGCTCAAGGTGAAACCCCTTCCAACTTCCCCTTTAAAAGGAGTCATGCCTGGGTGGTCCCTGCTGCTCCAGATGCATCACAACAAAGCAAGTGGACAAAGTCCACATCTGGCTGCTGGCTGATGGAGAAGGAAGGTCTGAGAGTTCAGACCCTGCAATGTGTTAAAGCAGGGTCTTTAAAAGACTGTTCAAAGAACTCCATCAATGATTTCTGGAACTTGGAGCAGGCCAGCATGGAGTGCACAGGTGAACCATTTGCCAGGGCACAGATGTTAGCACAAAGAACCCTCTTTATTCTCCACACCCAAAGTTTTCTGCTCCGTGCATGCGAATGGACCTATTTAGCAATGAATGGCCCCTAGTTTAGAGAGCAGAAATTCACACTTATTCTGCAGCTGCAGGGCAAGGCAAATTCAAAGTCTATTTTTCATGCAAATCGACTCACTCTTTTGTATTTCTAGCTGATATTTTCTCTGGGCCCTTGTTAATCAAGGCAAACATGGTTCAGTGAAGACTCCTCACCTCCCAAACAATGGCACAAAAATATAAAGGCTTTGGCAGAGTTAAGTCCAGAGCTCAAAGTGCGAAATTATGCAGAAGACAAGCTTCTTGCAGTGTAGTCAGTGTCCCCCACATTTCTAGGGACATTAACGAATTCCTAGAAATGATGAGGACTTCTCAGTGGTGGAGAAACAAAGCCACATTGGGGCTTTGTGTAGGTGTGTATTGACTTCTGGCTTCAGTGCCCCGTGTAAACAGCTAAGAAGTTTGTCATGCCATCCTTCTAACAAGAGAAAGCTTGACAAGCTGGAACTCAGTGTTTGGTCTGGGAGCCCACAGAACTGAGGCTGTGGGGCAAACTGCCATCATGAAATCTGCAGAGACAGGAGAATTCAGAGGGTCACGGCCAAGACGGGCTCACCTGGAGCAGCAGCCGCTGAGACTGGAACTGGCAGCAACTCTTAGATGGCAATTTTGATGAACTGCTGAAGGCTGAGTATAAACCAGTATGCAGGTTGCAATCTTAGGGGCCCCCACAATTTCATGGCCTTTACTTCCAGAATCCCCACCAACTTTTAATGGCAAAGACTAAGATTGAATCCCCTGGTGGCTCTGAACTGGGCAGAAGTGTCATCCTTGGGAAACTTACAGAGCCTTGCTCAGATCTCAGGCATTACTGATCTCAGAGTCCGTACTGCCAGACACATCACAGTTTTCACGCCACTGTTCTTCAGGGGAATGATTGCTGGATGGTGGACATTTGGGTGGATGGGTGAATGAATGGATGACATGGCATCCATGCCCTCAGGGAAATGATAATACAGAAATTCCCAAATTTGTCTCACCAAACACTAATACCATAAGCTGTGCCATGGTGCCAAAAGTTCCTCTACACTCAAAAAAATTGAAGGAAATGCTCAGTTTGGCAACTTAAACAGATTTCTTTATTACAAGAGCCCAGATATCACACACCCTTATCGTCCTAGAATTTAGCACATCTGTTGTTAGACACTCAATTAGATAATCAAAAAGAGGAAAATAGAGAATAATCCACTCCTGTTCATTCATTCCACATATATTCACTGAGTGTCTAAGCACTGCAGGCACTAAGCCAGGGTCTAGAAATATATGGGAGCAAAAACGGGCAAACCCTGCCCTCACGGTGGGGGCAGTATGACAGGGGAGATGGGCATTAAACAATCAATCCCACAGTGAGTATAAAAGTGTAACCACAACAATCACTGCAACGGAAAAGTAGGTGGAAAAGATACAATAAAGCAAACACCCTGGTCACAGAGGTTAGAAAAAGCTAACAAAGGAACTGAGAATTAAAGCATCAAGAAGCATCAGTATGGTAAAATGGATGGGGATGGCGGGTGGTGAGGGAGTTTGCTAGGAACCTGGCAGAGGAAACAGTGTGTGTTACCAAATGCCCCTTTGAGGTCCTGTATCAGAAAGAAGCATGGGTCATACAAAGAGTAGAAATGGAGACGTCCCTGATGATCCACAGGTTAAGATCTGCCTGCCAATGCAGTGCAGCCAAAAAATTAATGAATATCTAGCTTTTTAAATACTTAACCAAAAGAAAAGAATGGAAATGAGGCCAAAATGACTGAGAGTAGGGGATTCCAGGGTCGGTTCCTGTTTAAGCCTCTGAGAGCTATGCTGTTTTGTTACACAGCAACAGATAACTCACACAGGTCACTAACTCAATGAGGGTCGGCCCTCACCACTCTCTCCCCTACTTTCTGCTTTGGAAGGGACTCTATGGGCTGAACCACCCGGGCTCCCTTGCCCTCCAGCTTTCGCTGGAGTTTGGCCAATGGGCAACCTCAGGAGACAGTCAGAGCGTAGGAGGAGGGGAGTTCAGTGGTCTCCTCTCTCGGCTCAGCTGGGTGCCCCGTGACACTGACTGCATCCTTCACCCCTCCCTCCCCAGGTCCCCTCCCTCAGGTCTCTCTGGGTTCCAGGCCCTTGGCTGTCACTGGCCCTGGGGCGCCCCACCAACCCCTGTTGGTTTCCGTGCTTCCTCCTGCCCACACCTTTGCAAGCAATTGTTTCCACCGACCTGCTCTATTCATCCCCTCTGAGTGCGCCATCTGATTCTGGGGGACAGATATAACTCCTCAGCTAGAAAGAGGTGAAGCTGGGACATAAAGTTTCAGACCTTAAAGTTACTCTTTAAAAAACCAGAGTAACAGGACTTACCTGGTGGTCTAGGGGTTAAGAATCCTCCTTGTAACCCAGGGGATACTGGTTTGATCAGGGAACTGAGACCCCACACGCCCAGGAGCAACTAAGCCCACGAGGTCCAGAGGCCGTGTGCCACAACTAGAGAGCCGTGCGTGGAAACAAAAGACCCTGCATGATGCGAGGAAGACCCGGCAAAGCCAAATAAATAAGTATTAAAAAGGAAAAAACTAGAGTAATTATGCCTCCCCTGGTAGCTAAGCACAGACTGGAGATGCCCTTCAAATTCAGATCAGCATGGGTCCAGAGGCCCAACTCTGTGGAAAGGGACAACATCTTTGAGCCTCAGTTTCTTCACCAACAAACCCTCCCAGTCACTACATAAAACTACCATTAGAATTAAATGCAGGCACGTAGGTGAAAGAAGGCTGAGCACCCAAGAATCGATGCTTTCAAACTGTGGTACTAGAGAAGACTCTTGAGAGTCCCTTGGAATGCAAGGAGATCAAACCAGTCCATCCTAGAGGAAATCAACCCTGAATATTCCTTGGAAGGACTGATGCTGAAGATGAAACTCCAATCCTTTGGCCACCTGATGCGAAGAGCTGACTTATTGGAAAAGACCCTGATGCTGGGAAAGATTGAGGGCAGAAGGAGAAAGGGGACGACAGAGGATGAGATGGTTGGATAGAATCATCTACTCAATGAAGGTGAATCTGAGCAAACTCCAAGAAATAGTGGAGGACAGAGGAGTCTGTGTGCTGCAGTCCACAGAGTCTCAAAGACTTGGCAACTGAACAACCACAACAAACTTGTGAGAATCACAGGGCCCACAGTAAGGGGCCAGGAATGATCTGCCCTAGGACGCCACCAGCAAAAGAGCTCCTTTCACTAACCCAACCTGACCCAATTGCCATTCTCTACTGTCAACAGCCCCAGGGGCACAGTAGCCCCCAGTTCAACAGGCAGACCCCCAAGAGGATCCTGGAATCATCCACAGAGATATCACCTGACCCATTTTTAAACGTGCCTTAGCCCTGCAGAGCTGTAGCAAGCATCACTTGCCAGCACCACGCGCAGCTTCCTGGTTCAAAGGAGCAGCCCCGCCCACTGAAGCGCTCAGGCGCTGGCGCTGGCGGAGGAGTCCAGGCGCCTTGAATTTTCTCCTCCTGGGGTCACACACTGCCCGGTCAGGCTTCTGAATGTGCAAGAGCATGAAAGAGGGGAAGAAGAAGATGGGACTCTGGACCTGGTGACAGTCCCAGAAACATATTTGGACTTCAGATTATGGTTCTCAGAAAGGGCAGCGCTGTGCACCGTGTTTACAGTCGTTCCTTGGTGGTTTAATGAGTCCCGGAATGCGGACGAGGGGGCCACTTAGATGGGAGCTATTGGGTCACCGCAGCCTCCCAAGGACACAGGGCAGGCTACGAGGTCTGCGTCGCTGGCCGAGAAGAAGCTGGTGGACATGATTCAAAGTCAAGGAAAGGGACTGGAAACAGGAAACAGGCCAAGAACTAGAAGGTCCCGGGTGGACAGCACGACCCAACCGCGACCACAGCTCTGCCAGCCGGGCGGGCCGTCCTTGCCGTCAGACAGGCTCCCCGCCACCCCACCCCGTCCGCCCTTGGTGTCTGTAACCATGGTTTCTGCAGGCTTACATCCACTGTTGTGTTAGTTCTTCACTTTCTTTAAATCAACTCAATGGCTTACTTACATTTACTTTAGTTGAAATTTTATTATCACAACCACCATGGAAGCCAGCATCACTTGCCCTAAATAGACAGCAACAAACAAAATAAACACAATGAAACGAGCATCATTACTAGACTCCAGCAGGACCCCATTTCCTGTAGAATCTGCCTCTTGGTGTCTCCTAACACAAAAGAGGGATTGGCAAGTTTTCCAGCCATAAGTGAGATTTTTTTTTCTCATATAATTAGAAACATTAGCATTGAAACATATACATTACCATATGTAAGTCAGATAGCTAATGGGAAGCTTGCTGCGTAGCAAAGGAAGCTCAAGGCCAAGTTCGGTGACAACCCAGAGGGGTGGGATGGGGTTGTGGGTTGGGGAGGTTCAGGAGGGTGGGGACCTATGCACTTACACTGAAGCACGTTGTTGAACTGCAGAAGCCAACACAAATCCTAAAGCAGCTATCCTTCAATTAAAAATAAATTTTAAAAAAAAGAATGGAAAAGAGAGTAACTTTCCAAGTGTGCTATTCAATTTTATGTAAAGTCCCCTGGTAATGCGTCCACAGTCATCTTGTTATGTAAAGCAAAGATACCCATCCGGAAGACAGTGTGTTCCTGCACCCTCCTAAAGCCTAGCCCTAAGCAATAAAGTTGGCTCTTGAGAGTCCCTTGGACAGCAAGGAGATCCAACCAGTCCATCCTAAAGGAAATCAGTCCTGAATATTCATTGGAAGGACTGATGCCGAAGCTCTAATACTTTGGCCACCTGATGCGAAGAGCTGACTCATTTGAAAAGACCCTGATGCTGGGAAAGACTGAAGGCAGGAGGAGAAGGGGACGACAGAGGATGAGATGGTTGGATGGCATCACCGACTCAATGAACATGAGTCTGAGTAAACTCTGGGAGTTGGTGATGGACAGGGAGGCCTGGTGGACTGCAGTCCATGGGGTCGCAAAGAGTTGGACATGACTGAGTGACTGAACTGCAGCAATAAAGCCATAAATCATGGCTTGTGGCACTGAGGCACATTATGAGAGATAATTATTACCATTAAAATCCTCCAAGTACCACTTAAAACCACATCATCTCCTCCCCAGGTGACAGACGACATTCTTTGGGAAATGCCGAGACACACAACCCTCAGGCCCCTCAGTCGAAGAGCACATGAAAATCTCCACCCTGGTCTGTGAAAGGCTCCACCTTCCTGTGCAGAAAGGCCTTCACGGCTGGAACCCCAGTGAAAGGTTCCACCCCTCCTGTTGCTGGAAAGGTCCTCATGGTGGAACAGTGTCAGAGAGCCATCACCCTCCAACAATTCTGGGGAGAGACCATCAGGGCTCGCATCCTGGTGAGGACCCCCTTCCAAGGCCTTGGGGACAGAGTTGAAAATGAAAACTGTAAGGTAAGGGAGTTAGAGAAGGCAAGGTTTGGGGAAAAAAAGTGAGCCCGGCACTTTACAGGAAGAGATCACCTTTAGTGAGGGAGAAGGGGGCGGCAGTGAGAGCAGGGGGCTGCTGCGCCAAGTCAAGAAGAGAGTAGGTGTACACAGAAAACATACATGTGCAGAGATGCAGCGTTTTGAGGGGGTCTGTTTTTCCTCTTGATTATTTTGGTTAGCTTTCAACAACTGGGGTAAGGAATTCCTGAGACCGGCCGGAGACTGGGATCGACTGGGAGCTGAACGTAATCAATCTTAATGTCCATTCCTTTCTTCTTGGGAGAGGACCTGGAGGGGAGTTTTGACTCCAGGCTACTCTGAGCCTGTAGCTTTCCTTCAGAAATCACAGTCGTGTCCTCGGGGACCTGCAGCCAACAGGTCGGCATCATCTCTGCCCTGCACTGGTTCGTTGGAAAGCTGAGATTTGAACTTGCATGCCAGTTGGTTCCAAAATCCATGTTCTTCCTTAACCTGACGTGCTGTCTAACTGTCTAGTAACAGAGACAGAGTTTTAATATTAATGCATAGTTTTTATGGTGAATCCCATGGAAGAGTTTTCCATTTCAACTCCCCTGACTCTCTCAAGCTCCTTTGCGTGTCTCTTTGGCCCTGAATGACTATCTTGGGGCTGCTTTTTCCCAGAGCCATAAACACAGGGAATTAAGGGACAAGGACTAACATAAGAAGACTGGGGCCAGGAGTGCCAATTACAGACGGCACTTGCCATCTCTCCCTCTATTTCTGCAACTGCCTCTGCTGACCTTCAGCACCCCTGAAAGGAGTTCATAGGGAGAGAAGAAATAAGGGGTCTGTGCTTGGGGGAAAATCTGAAAGGCAGGTCTTCAGATAGATATTGTCAGGAGCCGATTTTATGAGCCCAATTCTTATATCTCCCCGTATCTAGAAAAGCATCAAAATCCTTCATGGTGACGACCGCTCCTCATGACTGGCAGAGGCTTTGTAATACTAGCATTAATTGAAATCTTCTGGAAAGACGTGCTGGATTGCATGTATCTCCCCCTTCACCAAAAATCACATATATACTGACCTTTCCCCCCTACCTCTTTGGTCCAATTTCTCAGAGCTGTCTGAAGTGCTGTCTCCCAGACTGAGGTCCTCATATAAATAAAACTGCCCCAAATAAAACCTAACTCTCAGCTCTTATATTGTGCATTTTTTAAAGTCTGATGGGAGGAAGCTGAGAAAAGTGCTGGCCATTCAGATACGCTTAGTTTCTTTAATCTACACATTTCTATTCTCCTCTGCACAACCCACACCTTCCCTGTAGACCACTTGGAGTCTCTCTTTTTCAATTGAAGAAGTCACTGCCTGCCCAACAACCAAGCAAGGAAGTGAGGAGCTGACATGATGATGAGATGATAGAATGGCCCAACTTCCCCTCTGGCACCCGAGGTCCATTTCCCTGGTCCCACAGTTGGAGAGACTTTGGTTAGAAGAACCAGACGGAAAAGACACCACCACTCACCGTGTGACTGGGTAAGTGGCTTAACTTCTCTGAGCCTCAATGTCGTCTGCCTGAAACAAGAGTATCAGGGATATTAACCTCACAGGGGATGCAAAGTTTGGAAGAAATACGTAAAAAGGGATTTGCAACATCTGCCCCGAGAAGACACTCAGCAAAACAACAAAGACAAAGCAGCTGCTTTTACTGAGAAGCTCTTTCATTTGACAGGCGGTGGCAAAATCCCCACCAAAGTCAGATGGCAAGGAAAACCCTGGCAGTTCCCCCAGAGCTGCGTGGAGTCCCGACATCTCCACCTCCCTGTAGTCTGACAGTGTAAACAAGGTTCTGATTAACTTTGCCAGAGATATTTCTAATTTTAACTGAATGCTGTTGGACAGCTCATCTTGTCAGGGAGAGGAGCATAACCACCACTGACCTTTTCAAGCAAAGCTAATTGCTCAGGTCTTAAGGTTACAGAGCTGAAATTTTGCCATATATTGATCCAGGGGTGCAAAGTTTCTTCCTAATTTCTAATTTTCCCTAGAGGAGAAAGTAGGAATTTGCCTCGATGGAGCCCATCTTCTCTGGGAGGAACACAGCTATTTAGAAACTTTCTGTTTCTGAATCCACTTAGGGCAGCAACTTCCTTGCAGGTCCAGTGGTTAAGACTCCACCTTCCAGCGCAGGGGGCATGGGTCCATAGTTAAGACTTCCCCCTCCAGTGCAGGGGGTGTGGGTTCGATCCCTGGTTGGGGACTAAGATCCCACACATCTCACAGCCAAAACACCAAAACATAAAACAGAATCAGTGTTGTAACCAATCTGGATACTTGGCCAATGATGCAGTCTCCTTTCTCAGCTGAAGAGTCTAATCTAACTACTCAGGTTTTCATTGAGTCAATAAATGCGTGTTACTGTATGGCCTGGTGGGCCAGGCCATGTGCTGGGCTCAGCAGATGGTGAGCCAGTCCTTGCAAGCAGAGGGGAGAGACAGCTATTAATCGACAGTTATGCAAACAGAGGAAGCTGCCTGTGCTGCTATTGGGAAGAACCATGGCTGGTCGAGTGGGTTGAATGGATGCTCCTTCAGGCAAGGAGAAGTGGGGGCTTTGTCTCTGGGGGATTTAAAAGTGACTCAGTCTGCTTTTTATTGTCACCAAACTCTGGAAACCCCAGACATTATTGGTGATAAAATGCTCCTCCCTTAATGGACAGACTCTCTCCCCACTGTTCATCTTAGGTATCCAGGAGATGAGAAAGACTGACCAGATCACTCAGGTAAGGGCACTCCCAGAAGATGCGCAACTTGAACTTGAGCTGGAATGGGAGAGCAGCAGGTATCCAGGCAAAGCTGTAAGGGCGGGGGACGCTTGGAGGACAAGGCGGAAGCAGGGACCCCAGGCCAGCGGAGACCCAGGAGAATCGGGACGAGAGAGCATGCATGAGGGAAGTGGGCAGGGGGTCTAGGGGATGAGAGAGTCTGTGTCCCAGAAAAAAAACAAAAAAACAAAAAATGGTAACAGTTATGCAGCTGCAGCTGATTCACTTTCAACAAAAGCCCCAATTCCTGATTTTTATGTAAAATACACTCTAGATTTTTTTTTTAAAGTATTGGCAACTTATTTAACAAATCGTAGCTGCTGGCCAAATGGGACCCCCTGGGGCCTTTGGGTGGGTGGGGAGACAGGCCTTCTTCTATCCTCTGCTTTAGCTCCTCTCTGAAGTACCTGCTGCTGCTGCTGCTAAGTCGCTTCAGTCGTGTCCGACTCTGTGCGACCCCATAGACGGCAGCCCACCAGGCTCCGCCATCCCTGGGATTCTCCAGGCAAGAACACTGGAGTGGGTTGCCATTTCCTTCTCCAATGCATGAAAGTAAAAAGTGAAAGTGAAGTCGCTCAGTTGTGTCCGACTCTTCGTGACCCCATGGACTGCAGCCTATCAGGCTCCTCCATCCGTGGGATTTTCCAGGCAAGAGTACTGGAGTGGGTTGCCATTGCCTTCTCCATCTGAAGTACCTAGGTAACAGTATTTGAAGCAAATTTCCTGAGTTGTTCTGAAAGTGTGAGAACCCCACCAAACAGAAGGTGTTAACTACTTCCTGACCAGAGCACAAAGCCCCAGGCCTCTTGGAGGGAAGGACTGATCATGTGAACCCCTGTGGCCCACCTGCTAATCAGAGAACCGTGCACAAGCTAACCACACACCTTCCATGTGCAACCCCCCCCCCGCCCCCCCCGGCCACGACCAAAGGGGCACATCACAGAGCAGCCGCAAGCCACAGAGGATAACACCCAAGCCTAACAAACGGGCTTCCGGGGGCTCAGTGGTTATGAATCCGCCTGCCAATACAGGAGACCTGGGTTTGTCCCTGGGTCAGGAAGGTCCCCTGGAGGAGGAAATGGCAACCTACTCTAGTGTTCTTGCCTGGAGAATCCCACGGACAGAGGAGCCTGGTGGGCCACAGTCCACAAGGTCGCAGAGTCAGACACGACTGAAGAGACTTAGCATGCACACACACGCGTGAGTTGTGATAAAAGAAAAATATTGTTCACATACATCAAACACCTTTAAAAATACTTTGTACCCAGTTCTGACACTCCCCATCCTCTCCATGAACATGGCCTGCTCCCCGAAGTCTTACTTCTCCTGAAATCTTTTCCAGAAACCCAGACTGGACAGCTCTTCCGGTGACTCTCTCCCCACACCCTCCTCATCCCACGCGCTCTTTATTTGCTCCTACAGCTCCTTATGCAGATTCCTTGGGCCTGACTCCTTTGATCTTTGCTCTCTCATCCCATTGCTCAGATTCTGCTTCATCCAGGAAACCTGGGGCCTGCTGCCCCAAGCAAAAATCATCGCTTTAGACAGCAAGAGGGCAAGGGAAAGACTGAAAACTTACAAACGGTATTTTTAATCCTATTTATTCACAAATGTATTTTCAAGATGCATTTCTGTACATAGATTTAAAAACGTGCTGTCTTTTGATCACAGCAGCTGGTGGCAAAGTTGTTTATAGTCAACTTAATGTCAAGAGCTGGTACAGAAGTTCACAACAACAGAGAACTCTTATCGTTATGAAAATTTTGAGGAGGAATTTACTGTGATCAAATGGGAAGCCTCAGATCAGTCTCTTAAAGCACAGGTAGGAAAAAAAAAGGCAAAAACAAACAGTACATAGAGTGGGCCGCTTAGTAGATACTCAGTAAACCCTAGCTAAGGGTTAAGGGGCTTCCCAGGTGGCACAATTAGTAAAAAGCGTGCTTGCCAATGCAGGAGATGCAAGAGACAAGGGTTCAGTCCCTGGGTCCGGAAGTTCTCCCGGAGGAGGAAATGGCAACTCACTCCAGTATTCTTGCCTGGAGACTCCCACGGACAGAGGAGTTTGGGCTACTGTCCATGGCATCACAGAGAGCTGAACACAACAGAGCATGCACATGCACACTCTCTCACACACACACACAAGGGCTAAGGAAAGCATACAGCTGAATTCCTGCAGTCCCTAAAAAGTGGTGCTTTAAAAAAAAAAAAAACAGTTGGATCCATTAATTTAATTCCTAGGGGGAAGGGTTCAACTTCATTTTTCATTATTAAAGCCAATTTTTACTTCCTTCAGTTAAAATGTGCATCAAATACACTTTCCTCTGGCTCTGTTAAGAAAGACTGAGCAGCAACCTCTGCCCCATTTGTGCACCATCTTCGGATGGGTTTCATGGGTTGGGGCCTGTTTGCCTCACACTGAGGTCTGGAACACACAAAGTGGGGAGGCCTGCTTGAAGGAGGTGGAGAAAGAAAAGAAGAATGAACTACCCTGCTTGTTCATCTGATACCCAGAAGAATCAAATAGGAAGACAATGGTCACCACAGACTTCTTGAGCTTACTTTCTGTTTGTTCCTTAGGGATGTCACCTTTATTTTATGATTCTAGTGCCCACAAGACCCTGTATTGCATCACACCCCACCACCACCATCACAAGACTTAATCTGGAAAAAAAGCAAACTCCTTTTTGATGATTCTCTCTCTCTCTCTTTCTCGGTGTTCAAAGTGACTTTATGTTCAGATCATTCTGGAAGAAATCATTTTAAAAGCCTGTCACTGCACACTGCAAATGGCTGCAAGGACACCCTGGTGTATTTCACCATTATTAAAACAGCTACCAAAAATAAATAAATAAAACAAAGAGGGAGCCCGTGCGGGGCCTCAGTAACACAATGATTAGGAAATCGTCTCTGCTCTGGTAGATTAGAATCAAGGAATGCAACCATTTTCATCATCGGTATAACTCTTTGTAACTGATTTCAGCGATGGCCCCACAAGGATGGTGCCTGCTCTTTTGTTACCCACTGTTGATAAATGTGCATCAATTTTTCACTTTGAAGCATTATTTCCTTTTGCAATTTGCCAAGTGCCTTTTCATGCTGCCTTTGAAGACTGTCCCATGAACAAAGCTCCTTCAGGAAAGACAAGTTAATTATCTGACTGCCATTCTGATTGTTGGCTGCTGGAAAGAAAATTCTTTGCTAGCTCCACTGGTGAGGCACCAATGCTGCTATTTGACAATGGTCAAAATCCTACAGGATCTGTCACTGGGCGAGTAGGACAGTGATGGTTAAGAACTCAGACTTGGAGTCAGACGGAGCTGGATGCAAACCCTGCGCTTACTTTGGCCAAGTAAATCAGCCTCTTTGAGCCTCTGTTTCCCCATCTGTAAAATGGAGGTAATACTGGTTCCTAGGTTGTAAGATTACTACAAAGATCAGATAGCAGAATGTGCGCTTGGCTCTTGTCACCTAGTGAGCATTATACAAAGATTTTGTTCTGATCAAACATAACTGCACAATTCCCTTACATTCACCAGAAGATACTACGGAAGGTTATTTCATGATGCTTCCCTAGAGGTTACTGCAGAAACGTTTCCACACCAGACACATTTCTTCATTTACCATAAGTTTAGGGTTGCATTTGATGCTGGGAAAGATTGAGGGCAATGGGAGAAGGGGATGACAGGGGATGAGATGGTTGGATGGCATCACTGACTTAGTGGACATGGGTTTGTTCCTACTCCAGGAGATGGTGAAGGACAGAGAAGCCTGGCAAGCTGCAGTTCATGGGGTTGCAAAGAGTCAGACACGACTCAGCCACTGAACAACAGCAATGACAATGAGCAAACTTCATGAATGACACTGAAAAGTGTTTTTTTCTGGGTGTGGCTCTTTAAGATTCCTGTTGTGGATCTATAACACATCACTGCTTATTTGGGATGTTTTCCTAAGTGCAAATTAACATTCCTAGGCACTTCTTCTTTTTTCCTTAAGCATATAATTGTAGCTTGTTTACTAAACTCTCACTTCTCCAAACACATTCTTTTTAAGTCATCTCATTACTAACCGTCCAAATGGAAGGGATCTGGGACAATGACATTCCTCCAGTTAAAACAATTAGTTTAATATAAGACAAAAGAAGGAAGGGATAAACCAAAGTCCCTTTGGTTTAGTTTAAACATTCAAGCTGTGGGATGCATATTCTAATCCGAGCTTCAGAAGAGGAAAATAAACAGCACAAGAGCCAAATATGTATTAATTATGGTTTATTTATTTAGTGCCACTGATGTGTATCGAACTATGCAAAGGTAAATTGAAGGGGGAAAATCAGATCCCATTTCAAGAGAGCAAATCTTAACTGCACATCTGAATTCCTTAACTATACAGAATTCTTTAACTACATCTGAATGTTCTAGGAAAAGCCTGGTGACTGATGATGACAGGAAAGTGGAATTAAATCCATGGTGGGGGGCAGGGTGGGACTAGGAGGGGATTAAAGAAAGAAAAACCCCATTACTGTTAAGATACTGGCCAGGCTGGGTCATGTCAATGGAAAATTCCCACTGCCTACTTCCAGCTCCTCAGAATCCTTCATGAACAGGAAAGACAAGATTCCAAACCAGAGGCAGTTGTTTAGACGGTCTCACTGCATAGCTCACCACTAATTCTAGTCATGCAGACAGAGGCCCAGGACGCCCCTGGCAAGACATTTCTCCCTTGATGAGTTAACAGAGAGAGAATCACCAGCCCTGACAGCAATATGTAACTGGGTTTTCATGGATGCCATTATTAAAGTGTTCTGGCTTAAAAGAAACACCTGCTAGATGATTCTAGAATCCTGAACCTGTAGGCAGGTGCAAACCATTTTACCAGAGTAGAAACCAAGGCACATTTCTCTAGCTGATTTCCCAAAAAGACTTAATTTTTTTTTTAATCTCCCTTTTCTGAGGTATTACTTATATACAACGCAATTTACTCATTTTAAATATGCAGTCTGATGAATTTGGACAAATGTGGACAGTTACAAAATCATTACCAGAATCATTATATAGAAAATGTCATCACCCCAGAGGATCCCACATGGCCTTTTGCAGTCACCCCTACTCCAGATGCTGGCAATCACCAATCCACTTTCTGTTGGTATAATTCCTGCCTATTCTAGAATCTTCACATGAGGTCTTTTGTCTGCAGTATTTGTTATTTGGCACTCTGATTGCTGAGTAGCATTCCCTCGTATGGACATACCACAATTTGTTTATCCGAGGGCATTTGGCTTGTTTCCAACTTGCTGCTTGTATGAATAAAACTACTATGAATATTCAAGTAAAAGTCTTTAGGTGAACATATATTTGTATTTTGGGGGGAAAATACTGAGGAGATTGCTTGGTTATGCAGTGAATGTTGTTCACATTTATAAGAACAGCCCACATGTCTTCTAAAGAGGTTGTATCATTTTGCATTCCCATTCTTGTCAACACTTACTACTGTTGGCCTTTAATTTAAGCTGATGTGAAATGATATCCATTGCACTTCTCTACTGACCCATAATCACACAACTTTCTTTTACACATGTTTACTTGTCACTCATATGTAATTCTTGGTGAAATATCTATTCAAATATTTCCTCAATATTTTTAGTAGGCTGTCTTATTTTATTGAGTTGTAAGAGTCCTTTATATAACTGGGATACAAGTCCAAATAAATCAGATAGTTGTTTTGCAAAAATTTTCTCTCTGGCTAAACGTTTCATTTTCTAACAGTATTCTTTAGGAGGAAAAGTTCTTCACTTTGACAAAGTCAAAGTTAACAATTATTTCTATCATGGTTATCATTCTCTGTGTCCTAACGACTTCCCGCCTAACCCAAGATCAAAACAATTTTCTCCTGTTTTTCTAGAAATCATATATTGTCAGATCTTCCACTGAGGTCTATGGTCTAGTTCACTTTATTTTTTGTGTATGAAATGAGGTGAGGATTTAAGTTCATTTTCTTTTTGCATAAAAATATCCAGTTGTCCCAGCACCATTTGTTGACAGATAATCTTCTTCTCTTTGAGTCATTTTTACTGTTGCTGTTCGCTTGCTTCTCTGGCTGCACTGGTCTCTGTTGCCGTGCCTGGGCTCTCTCTAGCTGCACAGGCTTCTCTCTGTGCAGGTCCTCTTGTTGTGGAGCATGGACTTAGCTGCCCCATGGCATGTGGGATCTTAGTTCCTGGACCAGGGATTGAACCCCTGTCCCCTGCATTGGCAGACAGATTCTCAACCACTGGACCACCAGGGCAGTCCCTTCTGAGTTAGTGTCAAGCTGTATTCTTGGCTGGGCTGCTGGGCCGCTGGATCACCCCTGCACTAAGATGCTCAAAGTTTCTACATAAATGGTCTCCCAGAAGTCGCTGCAGTGAGAGGCAGCAGTGAGATGATTCTTAAATAATGACAGAAGTGTTTAACACACATATTACAGAACCCTACTCCACAGTCATTTAAAATGATAAAGATCAATATTTATTGATGATGGAAAGATACTTAATAAAGTCTCACATAATGAAATGATAAAAAATTTATCAATGAAATAATAAAAACCATATTATAAAACAGAATAGATGTGATGACTTCACGTCTCTAAATAGAGTAGGAGACAACAAGATACACAAAGTGACAAAAGACTTATTCCGAAAAGTTCACCCAGATCATCCTTAGGTGGTGAATTAAAAGTGATTTATATTGCTTGCAATTTTCTGAAGTTTTTCAATGCATGTGAGATTTTCACTATTTTTTAAAAAGCTATTTCTGTTTTGAAATAGTGAATAGGCAGAAAGAGACAGGCATGAGGATGAACAGTAAGGTACTGCTCCAGATCTGAAAGGCGAGTTCATACCGTTTAGTACTATGAAAACTTAATGGGTCTCAACATCATGTGAACAGCATGGAAACAGTCTCAAAGCACTTCCAGACAAGGCACCTGAAGAATATGTTCTGACATCTGTAACTCTTATATCTGAGGATAATAAAGTTGAATGCATGGCAATAAGAAAAACCCAGGGAATGTATAAATAATGGTAGAAACTAGTAGTCAAGCCTTTTCAAATTGATTTTAATTCAGATTTGTTGTTTATGGCCATAGGGCAATACCAAGCTACTTTCTAAAGAATCTTGGGGTGACTTCTAATTACCTATAATTGGATTTTCTGCCTTGCAGATTATCTTCAGTAGCTCTGGAATTATTACCCCATTTATCTAAGGAGCTTTCCAGCTGAGTAGGGTCACATAGCCCAACACCTATCAAGAACAGAGTTTATAACTGATTCAAAGAAAACAAGATAAAGGAATTGGGAATGGATTAGCATAGAGAAGAGATGCCTAAGGGATTTCTAAATTACTGCCATCAGATTTTTGATAGTAAAGCTATTAACTATCTGGGCAAGAAACAAAAGGGAGTAAATAAACTTAAGTTAAAATCAGAGAGACGTCATTCTGACTAAAGGATGTGTTTTCTTAATAACATTCTCACATTTATTCACTGGGCTTCCCAGGGGGCACAGTAGTAAAGGATCTGTCTGCCAATGCAGGAGACATGGGTTCAATCCCTGTGTTGGGAACATCCTCTCGAATTGGAAATGGCAACCCACTCCAGTATTCTTGCCTGGGAAATTCCATGGACAGAGGAGCCAGAGGGCTACAGTCCTTGGGGTCGCAAAGATTCAGACATGACTGAGCACACACACACACTTGTTCACCATGGCTCAGTCCTGTCCAAGGTGCTGAATTTTTCTGAAGCTGACTGGTCAGGGTCTTGGATTCTGAGGGAGCCACGTGAGGACATGTGCTTGGATTACTAAAAGAAACCAGGCGTTAGGGATACAGCTCCAAAAGTTTGACCAAATACCAGTAATCTAAACTGTCACTGACTCCATCGACTAATACCTCCTGAAAATAAAATATAAGCTGGCCACTGCCCATTCCCCCTAGTCTCTTATTTATTTGCATGGTGCTGTATAGAACATAAGTCAGAACAAACAACTTCCATAACAAGCGTGACATACCCCTTAGGTTTCTAGTGTGAGAAGTAGGACTCCCAGCATTCATAGCTTTGACAGTCATGGAAACCCCTCTGCCCCACACTCTCTACCAGCATCAACTTTTCCTCCAGGTTGGAGGGCTGCTGAATGCTAGAAAGTGAAGGCAGGGGAAGGTGTGGTGGTTTGGGAAACTAGGAGGCGAGGCGAGGAAGTCCTGCAGGCCTGGCCTTGTAGGAGCAATGATTTTTAAAAACCATTTGCAAGTCTGACTTCAGAAAACAATTTCACACAAGCTGAGCCAGCATTCTCAGGAGGAAACCTCCCTTTTCTCCCATTCTTGGATCCTGCCTCCTTTGAGGATTCTTAAATGAGGACTTTTGGGTCACTCATCTCTGCCCTCAAAGATTGTCAAGGAATAAAAACTGAGTGATTTGTTAAACTGTATTAATCAGCTCACCTAGTTAACACGGCAAACAAGCTCTCCTGTATAAATGTCTTGAGTTTGTAGGCAAAGAGGACACACAAATAATGTTGTCAACACATCACAATAATAACAGCTAATCATTATCAAACATCCCCTATGGGCTTCCTTGGTGGCTCAGTGGTAAAGAATCCGCCTGCCAATGCAGGAGACGCAGGTTATCTTCCTGTGTCAGGAAGATTCCCTAGAGAAGGAAATCGCAACCCACTCCAGTATTCTTGCCTGGGAAATCTCATGAACAGAGGAGCCTGGTGGGTTACAGTCCATAGGTCGCAAAAGAGTGGGACATGACTTAGCTGCTGAACAACAACAATGGACTGATACTAAGGCAAGCACTTTAGGTCATCTAATTTTATCCTCAACCTAACCTGTGAGGAGGCTGTTATTACCACCACTTTTTCATGATCAGAGACCTGGAACCCAGAGAAGTTAAGTAAACTGTTCAAGGTCATACAATGGTGGACTCAGGGTTTGACCTCTGAGCAGACTGCGGCTAGGCTGGGCTTGCAGTCACCCACTGCCTGTGGGCTTCAGATTGGAGAGAAGCAGACTGAACTCGGGGAGCAGTTACTGATCTGATCTCAGTGTCTTTGAGGTTTTATGTTTTCCTTTGGCTTCTAAATCAGATTTGCCTAAACAGAGCTCGTCACAAGCCCATGTTTGATCAGGGTCAAGAGGCACCAGTGAAGGCTCTGTACAGTCCCAGGGCAGGACAGTTACCAGCCCCTCACCCCCCATCACCTTCCTTTATTTGGAAGGTTTTCAGATTTTTCTGCTCACACCCTGTGCGAGTTTGACACAGCCCACCTCGAAAGCTGAGAGGAGACTTTTTTGGTGCTTGAGCTTCAAGAAAAAAGGAAAAGGAAGAGAAAAGAATGAACAACATGAACAAAACAAGGGAGGAGGCTGGTGATCTTTTTAGCGCTCCTTCAAGCAACTCAGAGTTGCAGTTGACGTAGTTTCCTAAATCGTCAAGCAATTATTCTCTAAATCAAGAAAAAAACTGCCAGTTAGACAAGAAACCAATTCAGCAAGGCCTCTGCAGTCAGGGGTTTCATCACCGTGACCTCCACTAACAAAATGGTGTTAGTATTAATAATTATTTTAATAGCTAAAAAAGGTTTTGCTGTTGTGCCAAGTCTAGTGCAAAACCATTTATATCCATATAATATTAGATTCTCAGGACTTCCCTGGTCGTCCAGTGCCTAAGACTCCATGCTCCCAACGCAAGGGGCCTGGGTTTGATCCCTGGTCAGGGAGATTAGACACCGCCCGACAAGAGCAGGAATCGTCTCCCTAACACATGAGAAAAGAACAGACACTGGCCTGCACCCATTTCCTGCTCCTCTGCCTGCCTGGCCCATCTGAGAGCAAAAGGTGTTCCTCCTCCGGGCAGAAGCAAACCCCAGGTAAAGGACTTAGATGTAAAGGAAACCAGAATATTGTCTTGAGCTACAGACAATTTGGAGCCTCCCAGGTGGCTTAGATGGTAAAGAATCTGCCTGTGATGCAGGAGACCTGGGTTTGATCCCTGGGTTGGGAAGATCCCCTGGAGAATGGAATGGCAACCCACTCTAGTACCCTTGTCTGGGGAAGTCCATGGACAGAGGAGCCTGGTGGGCTACAGTCCACGGGGTTGCAAAGAGTCAGACACGACTGAGCAACTAACACACACACATACATACACACAGGGAACCAGGTCCCACAGGCCCCAACTAAGAGCTCACAGGCCACAGCGGAAGATCCCACAGGCTGCAGCAAAGACTGGAGATCCTGCATGCCACAGCTAAGACCCGCACACCCAAATAAATACAAATAATTTTTTTTTTAAGTAGCAGAAAGTACAAATATTAAAATATGTATTTGATTCCAATAATTTTATGAAATAAGATCCTTCATTATCCGCATTTTACAGATGAGGAACATGAGGCTCAGAGGGATTAAGAGATTTACCCAGATTGTCGGTCACATAGTATGGACTTGAACCCAAGCCTGTTTGAATCCACAGCTCAGGCTGCCAACCACTCTTCTGGACCAAATGTCAGCATGTATTTTCTTTAAAATGTCAGAGAGACAATGTTTTCAGCGTTGTGGGCCACATATTTTCTGCTGGCACTACCCATATTCTGTGCTTTTATAGCACAGAACCATCCAGGTAAGCAAGCAAACGGGCATGGCTGTGTGCCAATAAAACCTTATTACGAAATCAGGTCACCACCAGATTTGACAACCCCTGTTCTCTTCCTTCATAGAGGAGACAAGATTTGAACTGAATCTGAGAAGTGGGTATTAGTCAGCTAGGGCTGCCATAACAAAGTGCCATAGACTGGGGGAGGCTTCAATAACAGAAGTTAATTTCTCACATTTTTGGAGACTAGAAGTCTGAGAGCAAGGTGTCCAGAAGTCTGGGAGAAGGGTTGATTCTTTCTGAGGCATCTCTTCTTGACTATTTATAGATGGTCATCATTCTGCTATGCCTTCACATTGTCTGTGTGTGTGTGTGTGTGTGTGTGTGTCTGTGTGTGTCTGTGTCTGTGTGTGTGTGTCTGTGTGTGTCTGTGTCTGTGTGTGTCTGTGTCTTTGTGTCTGTGTGTGTCTGTGTGTGTGTGTGTCTCTGTGTGTGTTTGTGCGTGTGTCTGTGCGTGTGTCTGTGTGTGTGTCTGTGTATGTCTGTGTCTCTGTGTCTGTGTGTGTCTGTGTGTGTCTGTGTGTGTATCTGTGTGTGTCTGTGTGTGTGTCTCTTTGTGTGTGTGTGTCTGTGTGTGTGTGTCTGTGTGTGTGTCTCTGTGTGTGTGTCTCTGTGTGTGTGTCTGTGTGTCTGTGTGTGTGTGTCTGTGTGTGTCTGTGTGTGTGTGTTAATCCCCTTTCTTATATGTCATTTTGGATTATAGCCCAACTTAATGACCCCCTTTAAAAAATTATATATATTTATTTATTTGGCTGTGCCAGGTCTTGGTGGCACACAGGATTTTTGGTTGGGGGATGTGGGTTCTAACTCTGCCAGGGATTGAGCTCAGGCCCCATATTGATAGCATGGAGTCTTAGCCATTGGACCACCCTAATGATCTCATTTTAACTTGAAGACCTCTTTAAAGACGTATTCTCCAAATACAGTCACATTCTGAGGTATTGAAGTTGAACTTCAATATGAATATGGAGGGACACAACTCGGCCCCTAACAAATGGAATATATTTCAGCGGGTGAAGAGAGGAAGGAAAGAGGAGTAAGGAAAGGCACAGGGAGGTGTGAGTGGCTACATAAGTGGGTCAGGTCTTACACTGGATGGTTAGAGATCTTTCTCTGAAAAAGTGGTATTTCCATGGAAGCTGCTTAAGAAAATCATCAAGCAATCAGACAAGTGAAACAAAGAGTATTTACTAGCTTATGGAATTGAAAAGTGCAGGCATAGATATAGTAGGCACTCAATCAATGTCACCCACAGAAGGTGGTACAAGCAGAAATGTGCCTTCATTTATTCAACAGACATTTATTCAATTTCCTTTTCATGCCAGCCTTCTCTTAGCTCTGAGGGTTCTCCAATGCATACGGTTTGGTGCCAGCTTGGTGGATTCCACCATAGGAAATAACCTGCCTCTACAGGAGAGAAGAGAGCAATGCTGAGAAGTGGGGAAGAGAGAGCTGATGACACGGACAAGGCACCTGGATCAAGCCACACCTGAAGCTGAAGATCCTGAATTTTTCAATTCCATGAGCTAAAATATAATTTCTTTTGATTTTGTTTGCTTGCTTTTTGCTGATTTACTTAAACAACTTCAACTCAAATATCCCATCTTCAGAGAAATTGATGCTGACCATTCACAAGGCTAGATCTTCCTTACTATATCCACTCATAACCCCCAGTGCTTTTCCTTCACAGCTCTTATTACAACTGCAAGTACATTATGCAATTAATTTTTAAACAGCTGCCTCCCCTGGGAGCTCTATATTGACACACAATGGGTGCTCAATAAATTTAGTTTTTAATATAATTTGTTTGTACGAGCAGTTTTGAAGTTCACAGCAAAATTGAGCAGGATGTATGGCGACTTCTCACAGCCTCCTGGCCCCAACAAGCACAGCCTCCCCGACGATCAGCATGCCACCCCAGAGGGGACACTTCCCAAACAGCAGCTGAACCCGCCCTGGCTGACACAGTATTGTCACTGAGTCTGCAGTCTGTACAGGGTTCACTCTTGGTGTCGTACCTTCTGTGGGGTTTTGGCAAACAGACGATGGCAGGACCTTCCGCTGCAGTATCACACAGGGTGGTTTCACTGCTCCACCTCCTCACCTCCCTCTTCTTCCCAGTCCCTGGGAAATTCACTTTCTAGAGAAACTAGAAAGCTATGTCCTTATGCCCCCACTAACCTGAGACTCTGGTTTTCATTCCGTCTTCTCTTCAAGCCTCCAGGATGGATCCGACCAGGTGACTGGTGTCTGGCCTCCTGGTTCAGCAGGCACGGACACGGGGTGCTCAGCAGACTCTCAGGAGGGTGGCCTGGGAGCTTCTAGGCTTATGTTGTCTATAGCTTCCATTCTATTTTTCAACCCAGCAGTCCCGCTGCTTTTCGCCCGAGTGCCAAAATGCATCTGGAATGAGGCATAATCCTCCCACTTCCAACAGACTAACTTAGTGTAATGTCACAGGTAAATGTATCAAACAAAACCCAGTAGATGTTCTGCTTACGGTAATTGTGCAGAAATGTTACCAACGCGTCTCAAAATATAGGTGTTGTCTGGAGGCATGTGATGAGAGCATGAGCTATGCCCCATTTCCCTCTCTTCTTCCTGGATCCCCTCATGAGACAAAGGCTCCCAACAGTTAACTACTGCCTGTTTTCTCAGTTTATTTCCAGCAAAAGGTACTCAGAGCCTCACAGTTCAGATCTGACCTCACTAAGCAACTTATGCAATATTACCATCGCCAAAGTTAAAGAAAGGAGCCGGGCTGCCGCCTCCCCGACCCAGCCCCTGAGAAACACTGCCTCTTCGTTGTCTCATCTGTCTTCTGGGTCTTCTGACAAAGACAGACTGGGAGAGGGGGCGGTGATGCGCCACAGAGGACTCCTCCTGATGGAGTCTGTTTCAACCCCAACCAATTCAGGAATAAGAGGCCGCACGGCTGCGTCACCAGCATCCGCCTCCTGGAACGTCCCAGAGCTCAGTCACTCCGGCCCCACGTTGGAGCTTCGCCTCACCTCCCACCGCAGGCACCCATCTCCAGCCCGAGGAACAGAGACCTCGGCCCAGGAGTGCGGGCTGCTCAGAGGGGTCTGCTGCCTTGGGATCTGCAGCCTCCCAGGGTAGGTCCTCCAGGAATGAGAGGGAAAGGTCAGGACGGGGGACTTCCCTTATATGTCCATTGTTGACCCCACAGATATTTACTGAGTGTGTTCTGTCTGCTAAACAGGCTGCTGGGAATAAAAGACTGATGGGAAGAGGAAAAGATAGCAGTTTATGCCCTTGTGGATCTAAAACTCTGTTCAAGAGACAAATGTTGATCGCAAAATGCAAACATATGTGTAGACTGTCCAACCACGATTAACAATGCAAAGAAGTACGATCCTTTGTGCGGGACCCATTCAAAGGTTTCCCTGGGGACTTGCAAATCCCAGTTGACTTTCTCAGCTCATTCAGATCTTACTTGACCATCATCTCCTCTGAAAACTCACCCTTGACCCCAAAGTAACTGACCCCTCAACCCATCTCTCCTAACTGCCGCCCTTCACTCTGCCTCAGTGGCCTCAGCTCACTTGCCACAACCTGGAGCTGCGATGCTCACGTGCCTCCCTTTGTTGAGAGAACACAAGCTCCACAAAGGACAGGATTTTTGTCTTCTTTCAGTTGTACTGGGAGCACCTAGAGCAGTGCTCAGCACATAGTAGGTCCTCAGTTGATATTTGCTGAATGAACGGATCAGTTGGGCTGATTTCTGAAGAACCACCAGGTGGCACCCAGGAAGAATGAAGTGAAATCTGGGACAGTGCAACCGGTGGTGGGTGAGACCACAGGAGGGAAATGGCCCAGGGAGAGTGAGGACCATGAGGCGACGCGCTGCCTGGAGGAGCGGCAGCGAGAGGGCTGCAGCTGCTTGAGATGAACTGTGCCCAGTAAGGGCTCTGGTTTTCACCTGGAACAGAGCAGGGAGCCAAGGAAACATTGCAAGCGAGGAGGGAGGGAGGCGTGGTGAGGACGCAATCTGACTGGCCTCAGGAAGAGACCCGTCTGGCTGCAGGTCAGAGTGGACCCGAGGCCCCTTGGGCCCAGGAGGGTGGCTGCTGTGGAGCTGGGGGAGGAAGCAGCTTGGTCTGGAGTCACCGGGATGGACAGAAGTTGAGAGAGTCAGGGTGCTTCTAGGAGGTAAAATCCGCAGGGCAAGGTGAAGGAATGTTTAGGAAAACAAAGTGGGGGAGGTTGGGAGCATTTCCAGATGCCCTTCAGGGAACTGCCAGACCCACCGTGAAGGCCGAGCTCCTCACCTCCCAACCGCACAAGCTTCCTGGAAACCCTGGCTTACATTTCTGTTCACTAATTCCAAACCCACAAAGGTGCCTCTGATCCTTTCCACCCACCTCTCTGCACTGTCCTTCCCCTGGAGTCTCTGATTTTCCACCATATTCACAGTTCTCTTGCTTCTCTTCTCGCTAATCCACAACAGCCAGCCAAACATGAGGAGGGGATGCCCTTCCCCGAGCAGGGAAAGGAAGGCTGTCCACAACCAAGCTACATCTCCAAGACCCATCAACAAATTACAATCTCATTAACGTTTTACGTTCTACCAACAACCTAGCTGTGAATGTAATCCACCTTTGAAACCCAGCAAGAGCCTGCACAATATCAAATACACAGGGCTCTTGTAGAATTTCAAAATTCGGGGTGCCCATGTTTGGAAGTGAAATCGCTAGGAGATAAATCTTTGATTGCTACCCAGCTTAGCATGAGGGGAGAAGGTCAACCAATAGAGAGAGAGAGAGAGAGAGAGAGAGTGTGTGTGTGTGTGTGTGTGTGTGGCTTCCCTTATGGCTCAGCAGGTAAACCAGACACCTGCAGGGCAGGATACACAGGAGATGCAGGTTTGACCCCTGGGCTGAGAAGATCCCCTGGAGAAGGGAACGGCTACCCACTCCAGCATTCTTGCCTGGAAAATCCCATGGACAGAAGAGCCTGGCGGGCTACAATCCAAAGGGTTGCAAAGAGTTGGACACGACTGAGGGTAAGCACACACACACGTGTGTGGGCATATGTGTGTGTGTGTGTGTGTGTGTGTCTGTGTCACGATGGGAGGAGATAGAAAGCACCAGTCCAGTAGGAATACCCCTTCTCTCAAACACACACACACACACACACACACACACACACACACTCCCGAATGTAACAGGGAGCAGCCTGAGCCTGTGCTGGGTTGCCATCACTGCTTGTCAGCGTGTGCTAACGACAGCCCACAGCACTGCACCTCTCTCTGATACATATAAACAAAGCCCAGAGCTGTGTTTGGGATGACATGGGTTGCTCAAAACACAGCTGTGGCTTTCAGAGACAGATGTGGGGGAAGGAAAGGCGGAGCAGGTAAACCCACCCAGGTGTCGTCTGAACACAACAGCAGTTACAATCTTTTATTCCAGTCCAAGGCCATGGGGCACTGACAGGAAACGTGTGCACCACACAGGCCAGCTTCACCCTCCCCTCCACACAGTGCTCACACCAGCGCGTCCCCAGAAATGCCCTCCCTGCTCCTTTCAAACCTCTGCACAGCCTGTGGTCATCCTTTTCTGACCTTCATCCACCCTTTAATGTCCACTGCTCACATCTACAGGTAAATCTTCAACCAAGAGGCTAGTGACAGTGAGCTAGAAAAAAGAATGCAATGGAAGAAGAGTCCTCAAAAAGAAATTTGAAAGCAAAATCTGGAAGCCAATTTCTAAATAGACTAAGACAGAGACAGCAACAGAGAACAGGGAAGACAGTGAGCCCAGTGCTGAAGCTATTTAACAACATCTCTTTCTTTGGTTTAAAAAGAAAAACCAGAAGTCTCAAGCTGGTGTTCAACAAATTAAATATAACCCACAGATATGTTTGCATTAATTTTTTTTAATATGGAGAAATCATATGAAAAATTCAGATCTCTAGCTTCTCTTTTAAAAATCAGAAGATTTGGGACTAATGGTCCAGTGATAAAGAATCTGCCTGCCAATGCAGGGGGTATGGGTTCCATCCCTGGGATTGATCTGGGAAGATCCTACGTGCTACAGAGCCACTAAGCCCATGTGCCATGACTACTGAGCCACACGTCCTTGAGCCTGAGCCGCACAAGAGAGAAGGGACCGCGACTAGAAAAAGCCCACGCACAGCACTGAAGGCCCAGCGCAGCCAAAAATAAACAATAAAATCAGAAGATTAACCACCCTGTAGTCACATCCACCCCCTACCCCAGCAACACCTGTCTGATCTGGATAGAAGCTGCTGTCCTTAGTCAGGCATCCCCTCTCCCTCTGCAATAGTCCCCACAACCCCCTATTACTCAGCACTGAAGTCAAGCTGTCATTTAAACTTATGCACGCGCCCCTTCTTTTCTTGGAGTAAAAGCTGCTTTTTGTAACTTAGTGTCTTATCACAAGAAGAAAACCCTAACACAGACCAAAAGGGACACAAATTTCAAGGCAAAAAAGGCAAATACCTTTTATGTGCAAATGAAGAACATCTTCCATCTTTACTGTGCAAACCTCTGCCTGACTCACTCTGCACTCCTATCCAGCACTGTAGGCATTTGCGCTTGTGAGCCTGTGTTGACAGCATTCCTGGGACTTGGACCTTCTTGCCAAGCCTTGCTCCATGGCTATCATGAACTAGGTCCTCCCCCAAAGGCTGGGTCCAATGCCCTCAACCTGTTTGTAACTTGCTTCTGCTTCCAAAACATATCCTCCTCTTTGGATGCCTGATCATTCAGATGGCAGGTGATCACATAAACTCATCCTACATAAGGTGTGACGCCTGATGACGGCTCATACTCTCTGCCCCTCGGGGTACGATTTAACAGGTGCCTACAGTGCTTTAAGCTAAGGGTTATAAACGGGTTCCTGACGTTTAAAGTTCGTAATAAGCTCCTCTTAGGTGCTGGTGTTGGAATTCAGCAATGGGGAATGAAGTGGAGGGAGACCAGATGACTCACCTGACTGGCTCTGACACCCCTGAATCAGGAAATGAAGTTCTGGGTAAGATTTCCTGGTGGGGCGCAGGGAGTGGTGGGGTGTGGAACCAGCTTTTAAAACGTAGACACTTTGCTTCTTGGAAGCTGGGGGACCATCCCACACTCTACCGCTCCCTGCAACCCGCCATGTGGCAGTTGGGGTTTTTGTTGGACACTTAGGGACCCAACTGTAGCTAACAGAGTCTACAAGAAGCATCACGGCGGGAGGAAAGCAGCGCTCAGTCACAGAGCCCCAGAGCCCGGCCTGGCGTGACAGCGGGGCCCAGCACCAAGTCACAGAGCCCCGGAGCCCGGCCAGCTTGAGAGCGGGGCCCGGCGCTCAGTCACAGAGCCCGGAGCCCGGCCGGCTCGAGAGCGGGGCCCGGCGCTCAGTCACAGAGCCCGGAGCCCGGCCGGCTTGAGAGCGGGGCCCCGCACCAAGTCACAGAGCCCCGGAGCCCGGCCTGGCGTGACAGCGGGGCCCAGCACCAAGTGACAGAGCCCCGGAGCCCGGCCGGCTGGAGAGCGGGGCCCGGCGCTCAGTCGCAGAGCCCCGGAGCCCGGCCGGCTCGAGAGCGGGGCCCGGCGCTCAGTCACAGAGCCCGGAGCCCGGCCGGCTCGAGAGCGGGGCCCGGCGCTCAGTCGCAGAGCCCCGGAGCCCGGCCGGCTTGACAGCGGGGCCCGGCGCTCAGTCGCAGAGCCCCGGAGCCCGGCCGGCTCGAGAGCGGGGCCCGGCGCTCAGTCGCAGAGCCCCGGAGCCCGGCTGGCTCGAGAGCGGGGCCCAGCACCAAGTGACAGAGCCCCGGAGCCCGGCCGGCTTGAGAGCAGGGCCCCGCACCAAGTCACAGAGCCCCGGAGCCCAGCCGGCTTGACAGCAGGGCCCAGCGCTGGTGCAGGACGTGCAGCCGCTCCAGCAGGTGACCTGGGCTCCCCAACAGCCACTGCGGCCACGGCTGGAAGGAGCGGCTCCCTGTGGGGCCACCTGCTTCCTTGGCTGACTCCGAATTCTACATCCCAGGAGAACACATGTGCGCAGCTGAGGACTTCTCGTCAGCAGCACTGCTGACATTTTGAGTCTGGAAAACTCTGGTCGAGAGGGGCTGTCCTCTCAACCTTGGCTGTATGTGGTAGGACGTTTGCAGCATCCCTGCGTCAACCCACTAGATGACAACCGAAAATGTCTCCAGGCATTACCAAAAGTCCCCTGGGAGCTACACTACCCCCTCAACTGAGAACCACTGAGTTAAATACCAAACATCAGACGCACCCAGGTTGTCTCAGGTTGGGCCAGGGTCTGGGCCTTCAGCATTTATACCAGAAGGCAGGTGCCTATAACTGCCCTCAACACTCAATATAATGATCCACCCCCCCAACGAAATCAAGGGCCACCAAGGTAATGAACAACAGAAAGCTACAATTCCACAGATGACCAGCTCCAGGGCCTTAAGCGTCAAGCTGCCAAGGCTCTCAGTCATGGCGAAGCAGCCGGTGGAAGTGACAGGGACATTCCAGGGGGTCTTCACGTCAGCTATCAGGCATCCCCACTGCCCAGGGAAGCTGCCATCAGGTAAGCTCTCCAGACCCCACACACAGAGAAATGGCAGCTTCAGGGAGGGGGTTCCCAGTCTGCACCACCCCACCCCACTCTGGGAGGTTGACAACATTCGGAAATCCTTCTCATCAGGGCTTCCCTAGTGGCCCAGGGGGTAAAGCATCTGCCTGCAGTGCGGGAGACTTGGGTTCGATCCTTGGGTTGGGAAGATCCCCTGGAGGATGAAATGGCAACCCACTCTGGTACTCTTGCCTGGAGAAGCCCATGGACAGAGGAGCGTGGTGAGCTACAGTCCATGGGGTCGCAAAGAGTCAGACACGACTAAGCGACTCCACTTGCACTTTCTTCACTTTCATCAGGGTGGAGCAGGACCACAGTTGATTCTTCATCGACCCGGACCACAGATTTGTTCCCCTGGCTCTGCACTCAGGACACAGCGAATGTATACCATGCAGTTGTCACGGGTTTAGGATTCTGTGAACTTGAGCAGCATGTCCACCAGGGGCTTTGAAGTCTTCTTTCCCACCAGGACCCAGCTAAAGAAGCTTCATCACAAGCTCTTCAAAACTCTCATACCTGATCCCACCCAAAGAAATGGCTTTAAGATCATCCAAACAATGAGGAAAGAAGGGAGGAAAGCAAACGTAAGTACAAAAATAAAATAAATAAATCTCTGAGTGACTTCCACATATTATATCTGATTTTTAAGTTTGCTCTATGTTTGTGATTCATTCTTAGTACACAATTACATCTTAAGTCGATAATCCTCTATAGGACAGCTCTTATGTAAACAGCCAGTAATTTTGATATATTAGAATTAAAAGAAATATCCTAAGGCCAAGTTCTGCCATCTTTAAAGAAATATGCCTTGCTTATTCCAAGAATAATTTTGCTTCAGGGACCCAATTAAAGTTATCAAAACTGTACTTTCTTCTGTATGCTAAAGATGCAATATATTTTGCACTTACCTCTATGGCAGAAAGTGAACAGTAACTAAAGAGCCTCTCGATAAAGGTGAAAGAGGGGAGTGAAAAAACTGGATTAAAACTCAACATTCAAAAAATTAAGATCAGGGCATCTGATCCCCTCACTTCATGGCAAATAGAAGGGGAAAAGTGGAAGCAGTGAGATTTTATTTTCTTGGGTTCCAAAAATCACTGTGGATGGTGACTGCAGCCATGAAAATAAAAGATGACTGCCCCTTGGAAGGAAACCTATGACAAACCTAGACAGCATATTAAAAAGCAGAGATATCACTTTGCTGACAAAGGTCTGTATAGTCAAAGATATGTTTTGTCCAGTAGTCATGTATTGATGTGAGAGTTGGACTATAAAGAAGGCTGAGCACCGAAGAATTGATGCTTTTGAATTGTGGTGTTGGAGAAGACTCTTGAGAGTCCCTTGGACAGAGAGTCCCTTGGAAAGGAGATCAAACCAGTCCATCCTAAAGGAAATCAACCCTGGATATAATTAGAAAGACTGATGCTGAAGCTGAAGCTCCAATACTTTGGCCACCTGATAGAAAGAGCCAACTCACTGGAAAAGACCCTGATGCTGGGAAAGATTGAAAGCAGAAGGAGGGGAGACAGCAAGGGATGAGATGGTTGGGTGGCATCACCGACCCAAGGGACATGAGTTTGGGCAAATTCCAGGAGATGGTGAAGGACAGGGAAGCCTGGTGTGCTGCCGTCCATGGTACTGAAACGAGTAAGACACAACTTAGTGACTGAACAACTACAAGTTATTATTTTTCTGTATATTTCATTTCACAAATTTTTTTTAAAAAGTCATCAGCCACTGGCAGGGATTTAGATGATCCCATCATTCTAAATTGCAAACAGAAAGCATAAAGCTCTGTAACCATGAAGGTTTGTAGTGAAGGCGTGAACAGGTTTGTTCATGAACAGTTGGGAAAAGCTTGCTTCAAACAGATTTGCTTGTGAGATGCTGAAGTTTTCAAAGCTCTGAAGTTGAAGGTGCAGTAAGCATAGTCCGTGTGAGGCATAAACAGGAAGCGGTTGTTTCTGTAGCTGCAAAATTATGAAGTGTCCCTTGTGGGCTGGTATCTCACGTGTCTGCAGATGTGCTGAGCACCCTGTGAGGACCCTGACCCTCAGCATGTCCTTGAAAAGAAAGGGAAACAAGGGCAGGGGCAGCTGACGACAGTCTTTCACGTTCTCGATCTTCATGGCTGCAACAGTGTAAGGTCCGAGCCACCAGATCAGCCAAACAAACAGCCAAAGAGACCAACGGAGGAGGTGGTGCCCGCGAAACCCACCAGGCAAATGAAGGCAGCCCCGGCAGTCAGCACTTCACGTTATCTGTCAACCTGATAACCGGTTGACGTTTCTGACATGTTTCAGTTAGCCAGGCATTTTACTTGCAAAGAAGGTTTGAGCAGTTTGACCTTTATCATTTTATAGTCAAGAACTTGCCTGTCACACCCTCATTTCTGTTATATAGCTTCAAAAAGCAGAAGAACGAAAAAAAGAGTAAAACCACATCCTTCCATTTCGCCCACTGAAACATCAACAGTCTTTCTTGTTACAGGGTACGACAGAGGGACCCCCAGAACTAAGAGCTGGCTTGGGGGCAGAGAAAAGGCTTCCTGAACCTACAATGACAGAAACTGAAATTTCCAGATTAAAAAAATAATAATAATTTGGATTTGGACTTCCCTGGCGGTACAGTGGATAAGAGTCCACCTGCCGATGTAAGGGAGAAGGGTTCGATCCCTGGTCCGGGAAGATTCTACACGCCTTGGAACAATGAAGCCGGTGTGCCACAACTTCTTCTGAACCCTCATGCCACAACTACTGAAGCCCATGCGCCCGGGAGCCCGTCTCCACAAGACAAGCCACTGGGTGAGAGGCCCGCGCACCACGATGAGGAGAAGCCGCAACCAGAGAGAGTCCTCGGGCAGCAACAAGACCCAGCGTAGCCAAGTAAACACATTATCTAAAAAACTGCATTCAATCTGCATTTATAAAATAAGTTGGGTTTGATTTTTTCCCATAGTCTCATGCAGGCGACAATGAATGCTCTCCACAAGAGGCCAGGCAGTAACTATTTCAGGCTTGCAGCCATGCAGTCTCTGTTGCAACTACTCAACTCTGCGCTTGCAGCCTGCGAGAAGCCACGGCATTTACAGTGAACGAACAATGCTGAGTTCCAACAATACCTTGTTTAACAAAAACAGGCATCAGGCCGGACATGGCCAGCCAGGGTTTGCTGACCCCAGCCCTGGTAGCTGGGCTGACTCCATATACCTTCAGAGCCTCGGAGACGCTACAGGCCATCTGTTGTTTGGATAAAACTGATGTAACAGCTGAAATTTTGCTTCAAATAGTCAGAAAAAAAAATACAAAAACAGCAGAGCTTTAGTCACTTATTACTTTTATCTCGGGTATTCCATCTTCCTCATACAAATCCATGACAGATACTTTCTAGGACCTATCGTGGCAGAGTTGCCTAAAATGATTTCAAATAAGAGGACAGTCGTCCTTGGTCCCTGGTGGTTCAGTGGTAGAGAATCTTCCTGCCAATGCAAAGGACACTGGTTCGATCCCTGGGTCGAGAAGATCCCCTGAAGAAGGAAATGGCTACCCACTACAGTATTCTTGCCTGGAGAATCCCATGGATGGAGGAGCCTGGCATGGCTACTGCCCACGGGATTGCAAAAGAGTCAGACATGACTTAAGGATTAAACAACAAACTCTGGTCTCTCCTGCCGTGTGGGCAGGTCTGATGAGAGGCCGAGGGAATGTGGGGCCGCCTCTGATCGCCCCCATCCGCTTCCAGTCCCAGCAAACACCCCAGCTCTGCTTCTGACCAGGCTGGCTGGAAGCAACATGAACTCTCCCCCACAGACCACCTTAGTAGGATCCTCCAAGCAGAATCAGGGGCTTCACTCCACAGGCTGATAATGCCTGGTATGTGGGTACGTTCCAAGAGTTGGGATTTTTCTGAAGTATCACTTTTCTCTAAAACTAAATCCCACCCCCCCACACACAACTTGTGATGCTTTCTAAAAGAGTCGGCTCTTTCTATTACCAAAAACCACCTTCCCTCCACCCATATTGATTTGAAATATAATTGCTAATTTCACATTTAATTCATGTGTTTTCCAAAGTTCTTGAGTAATAGGAATTAATTCTCTGCATGATTTTTCCCAATGCTATGCTTTAAACTGTGTTACTGTAACATCCTATTAATACCAATTTGTAAAATTTGAACGTTAAAAAAAAAACCCAATTATGAAATGGGCATTCGGGTAGCTCCCTTGATCTTTCCTTTGATCCCTCAACGTTCTTTTTCTTGATCCCTCCTAGCCATTAATAAGAGAGTCACACACTTGGATATCTGATTTCAGCACTTTGGGCATCTTCCGCTCGCTTTCTGAGACCCTTAATGGAAAAGCCCAGAGGCTCCAGCTCTCAGGGTGAATGGGCTCTGGCCTGGCCTTGCTTAAGACCCAAGACTGTCACTCAGGCTGAGAGATCCCCTGGCCCCATCCTCAGGGCGCTCCACGCAGGAGCATGAATAGAAAGGGCTTTGCTCCGCCAGCCCTGTTAGCGAGGGTTTTTAAGAGGCCGAAGGCAGCTTTTCCAGCCCTGCTGGAGCAATTTAAATAACAAGGGTCAGGATTAGCCCTTCATAGAATCGAGGTGGAAAAAAAAAATCCGTGGAGGCGGTGAAATGAGAAAGGCAGCTGAGGACGCATTCTCCTTCAGTAGACTGGTCCCCATCTTGCTCACACACACAGCCGTGATTACACTGCCTTCACCATCGTGGATGGACACCTCCTCCCTGCCACAAACACATGCGAGCCTCTATAGACAAAAACAGATTTTTATATAGAAACCCTAGTATCTATAATTCATGCTCTTTAGCCTTTACATATTTATTCTGCATTTTAATTAAGGCCAAAATCTGAATACTTTAGAGGGGTGGTTTCTTTTTTCTTCTATGCATAGCTTATAGGCAAATCACCTGGCAGACACCCAGAAGTTACACAAACACAGCAGAGCCTGTGACAAGGAACCTACTGTCTGGAGAGGCTGCGGAGCTCTCTCCTCCAGAGGTGCCATCTCCAGACAGGAAGGGCTCATCTCCCCGCCGCAGGCATGACAAGCCGAGAGGCTGAAACAGCAAAGTGTGGGGGTTGCCAGCGCCGCGCAGGAAGCAGCAGTGGGTCATACCTGCTGACCACTGCGTGGGGTGGGCAGGAGAGACGGCGAGAGGGAAGGGGGCTCGGGAAGGCCCTGAAGTGGCCAGAAACTCGTCATCAGTTTAGAACTGAAGTTCTCCAGCTGCTGGAATGATCCAGCCGACACAAAGGCTGGATCTAAAATTAGAAAAGCCAGAGCTCACATCTGACGTTGGGTTGGAAGGGCCGGACTTTTTGATGAAATGCTGATGCTTTGAAACCCTAGGAGGTTTTCCCATGAATAATATATCAAGGAAGGTGATCTTTAAAATGTGAAGGTCTACCCAAGCCTTGCCCAAGTAGGCACACCTAGGCTTTCTTTTTTTTTAATTTCTAAAGCAGGCTGAATCTGGTCTGATGCCTGTCTTGTCAATAAAGTTTTATTGGAACACAGCTGTGCTCCCTTGTTTACACATTCTCTGTGGGAGACATCAGAGTGGAACACTTAGAACACAGACCATCTGACCTAAAAAACAAACAAACAAACAAACAAAAGCCTAAAATACTTAATCTCTGACCCTTCATGGAAAACGTTTACCAACCTCTGCTCCCAGGAGGTGCTCCTTCCTTTTCTGCCTTCTGTTTTCTCCCTTCAGAAAAATAAGGGAAAAATGGATCTGAAGACATTTGGAATTCCCAAATTCTCACCATTGTACTATTTCTTCTAATCTTTACAGAAGCAATGAAAAAAAAAGAAAAGAAAACTGCAGAAAAATCCTCCCCAAGCATCTCTGTGGTGGGTAAAACAGTCCATATTAATTTTTCAGGCTTCCTAATAATATCCTGAGTCTAGACGAGCGAACAGTGATGGAAAAAAAACAAAAACAAAAAAAAAGCACTACAGGCAGGGTTAGGGCTGCCTAAAGACCGGGCACTGGACTACAGTTTTATCTCATTTTTCATATTCATATCATCACAGAGTAGATTCTGCTAGAATACCAATTTTACACTGTTGGTAAGGGACAGTGGAGTTTTAGAAAATCAGATATATCTTGTTCCAGATCTTGTCTTAACTACTGTACCTCTGAGGATGGGTGTCTGGCCCTGCCTTTGCTGCTGACGGTAACAGCTGACACACATGTACCCTCCACGCTCTGTTCTCTTCACCCTGAAAACAGACCCTTCATGAGAAAGGTAACACGCAGTAACTGGGTCTGCACACCCATTTCGCTGACCAGAAAGCCAAAGATTAGGAAGGCAAACGGCATGCCTGAGGCTTCTGTGCTCGGGAGGTGGTGCTGGGGAGCTGGCATCAGACGGCTCCTGCTTTGTCCTCCCAGGCTCAGCTTTCTGTCTGTCACGCAAGAGCTGCTACTGCCCAGAACTGAGGAGCTGAGTAAAGGGTAACTTTGGAGATGCAGCAAAAACTGACATGCTAACCAAATGATGTCTGTGGGCCATGGAACACAGCTGTCCGGGGGCCCCTGTGGACGTCGAGATCCCGCCTCTCAGCCCCATTATAACGAGCGAGCAGTCGGCACAGGTGGAGGTGCTGTGCAGTGCTCCTCAACGATGCACACTGCTCCCCGTCACCTTGTGAGGACTTTCTCCAGTCTTCCAGGTTTCCCGATCTCCAGGTACGACGCAAGCTAAATACATAAGTAGACGGGCACATGATAGACAGACAGGTATAGAGAAAGTAAAAGAGGATACAGACGACACCTATATTCACGCTGTCAACTGATGCTTAGAAAGGACATTATTTCTGGCCACCCAGAATCCATCCTTCTTGTCTTTGGGACAAGTACCCCAATCCCCTTTTTAGGAGCCACCTTGTCCCTCCTGATTAGTCTGATTGAACTGAACCTGGAATGCATTCTGCCCTCTCCTGGCCAAACCCCAGCTTTCTCAGAGCTGGCGGGGAAAACTCCAAAAGGGGGTCTTCCCAAGCAGGACTCCTTGAAGGCACACAGACCCTGGCAGCAAGACTCTGCAGTGGCCGATATCTGGTACCTGCCAAGCGTGGTTCCAGCCTCCCCCTTCGTTTTACATTAGAAAGCTTAAGCAAACATATGCTTGCAACCAACCAACACCAACTTTCCCAATTCCAGGAGTACTATTCTTGAAAAACAAATTGCCTTCAATTAGTGTTATTTCAGTCTCCCTTGGGGTCTCCTTTCTAAGAATATCTGTTAACCAATTTTGTTTCTACTTTCCCTTTAAGAAAAAAAAAATCTAGACAGACATTTTCAGATACCGGGGAGGGTAGAAACTGACCAAATACAGACAAACCTCCAAAAAGGAATTTTTAAACTAAACTTTATTAACACTTGTTCCAAAGGGTAGTATGCGCACATATTTTTATTTCATTTCTGATCCTGTCATAAGGTCTGTTCACTCTCCTCCCAGCACTGACTCTCTAGAACTTTGATAAGCAGAGATTCTCTAAACTCAGCTGGGTCTTGACCTCAATCTACTGACCAAATAGGTGCAAATTTTCTGCAAAGGATTACTGTCTACTCCATGTTCTACTATCCTATCCCGAGTTACTTCATTAAATGCTTTCATAAACATGATCCACAATGTCTACAGAATTGCTTTAATCTCTTGCTTTCATAAATATTACAAGAAAGGAAACAGAGTTACTTGGCACACTTTGTTCACAGGGAACCCATGGGAACCCTTCAAACAACTGTTTTCTTCTCAATGTGCTTATAAATGCTCTGTATAAATAGCTGCCCTACAATTTAGAGCCTGCAATGGTTTCGCATAGCGTTTGGGGTAATATCCACACTTCTGACCACAGCAAGCAAATCCCCTCTCCCCTTGCATGAAATGGCCACTGCCTAAAGCTCCGACTGCATCACAGACCCCGCCCCCCATTCCCCACCCCCCTGCCCCCATCCCTGTCCCCTCCTCTCCTCTCTCTTCCTGGTCCCAGGCTGTCTGCCCCTCACCTTCCCCGCACTCAAGCCTCCTCTCCCCTTGGGACCCTGCCCTGCCCTTCTTCCGCCTGGAACACTCCTCTGATCTCCAGGACTGGCTCCTGCTCCCTGCTCAGGTCTCAGACAAAATGTCACCACTTTAAAAGGCTTTTCTAGACCACTTGACCTACACTATCACCTGCTTTCTCCAGTGCCCGGTTCTGCTTTGCTTCCCAGAATTCAGTGCCACGCAAAGGATATTCCTTGTGCTTTGTCTCCTTATCTGTTGCCTCAACTACAATATAAGATCCGTGAAGGGGAGGATTTGCTATTTCTAGTAGTTTTGTTTGGAACAGCATGCTGGTGGAAGAAAGGGAGGTGAGAAAGGAGGGAGGGAAGAAGGAAGGCGGAAGGTGGAGGGGCTGAGAATGAAGCGTCTGCATCCCTTTGGCTGCTTATTAATTTTTGAAATCTACACTTTCAAAAATTAGGACACCATTTGCCTCTCCCTAAACCTTCTGATCAGGATAGTAATAATGATTCATCAGAGGCAGAGTTAAGATTTGTGGTAACCCATACAATTTTGGAGAGCCTCTTTAAGAAAAAGGATACAAAGGATGAACATAACAAAACAGTATGGGAGTGCATATGTATTAAAATGAGAAAAGAAATCATACATGTCTTGGAAATTCACATCCCTTTTTAGATCTCTCTAGGAAATTTGCCAAAACCGCTCAGATAGAAATGCTTCCTCCAGTGGCCTGGCCTCAGCTACACACCTAGGACACTGGGACCCACAGCACCCACAGAGCTCACAGCGGGCCAGATGCGGTCCTGAGGCTGGCGCCCCACTGGTTTTCCAGCCCATCTGCCTCATGTCTGTAAAGGACCACTCCCAGCTGTCTAAGTCTCCACTTATGCTGTCTCATTTTACCCTCACGGCCACCTGATAACAAAGCCCCACTGATAATGAATCCCCAGTTTGCAGATGGGGAAAGTGCTGTGGGAGTGTGCAGTGTTTCTCAAGCCCATCTGAGAGCGCATTCAGCACCCAGTGATGTCCATCCCCTTCAGAGGAAAGCACGAGCTCATTTGAAGAAGTTCAAGAGCATCACCGGCTCCCCACCTATCTTCCAATTTGACTCCATCTCAACATTAATGTTTATTAGTCATTTCCTGTCCAAACTGTAGCTCATTTTTCTCTCCTTCCCGGACCACACTTCTCACATCTTTATGTTGGCTTTCATTATTGCTCTTTGCAGTGGTTCTTAATTCAGCGTGCTCCCGAGTTTCATCAGTATGCTCTTTGCTCCCTCTTGCAAATCACAAAAGCAGATACATTTAAGGATGCTAAAGTGCATCTTCACCATGAGAGTGAACCCTGAGCTGGGAGGAAAGGCAGGGTCTCTCAGCAATCCCGTCGGCTAGAGTCAAGAACAGGGGTCACCTCCTCTCTGCCGGTGAGGCCGTGTCTGTTGGGTTCCGTCCCCAGGAGACAAATGGGCACAACCTCTCCATATGCACGTGGCAGTGCCTATCAAAATCACAAATGCATTTACACTTTGAGCCACTCTACTTCTAGGGATGTTCTTATTTATATACAGGTAATATTTACACATACTAAGAAACTGATGCCAAAGGTTATTCATCACCGTGTTATTTCTGTAACAGGAAGTTATAAACAGCCTATATGTCCCACATTAGGAGTATGGTTAAATAAATGATGATACCAGCCATACAATGAAGTGTTATAAAGCTTTAAAAAAGGGACTTCCTTGTCAGTCCAGTGGTTAAGACCCTTTGCTTCCGCTGCAGGGGGCTTGGGTTTCATCCCCAGACAGAGAACATAAGATCCCACATGCCAGGTGGTGTCGGCTCCCCAATTTTTTTTTTAAAGAAAGGAACATTTTATATTCAAATATGAAAGGAATTATAAGACATATATCTTGAAAGTAGAAGAAGTAGGTGTGGAACACTATGTACAGTTGGATGACTTTTTATTTTAAACATATTTTTTTATTTAGATGAATAAAAACATCACATGAAGAATAAACAAGAATCTGCTAACAGGGTTTGCACATTTGTTTTGGAGGGGCATGGGAATTAGGACAGGAGAAATATTTTCCACTGCTTATCTTTTTATCATTTTTTAATCTACTTGACTGGATTACCCTGTCAAATATTAGAATTAAAAATTAAATGGAATTGAGAGAGTAGCATATACATGACCATTTGTAAAGTAGACAGGCAGTGGGAATTTGCTGTCTGACGCAAGGAGCTCAATCCGGCACTCTGTGCCAACCTCGAGGCGTGGGATGGGGCGGGAGACGGAAGGGAGGTTCAGGAAGTTGGATCACGTGTATTCCTGTGGCTGATTTGTGTGGCAGAAACCAACACAGTATTGTAGAGCAATTATCCTCCAATTAAAAACAAATTAACCTGGACTTCCCTGGTGGCTCAGTGGTAAAGAATCTGCCTACAAAGGCAGGGGACATGAGTTTGATCCCAGGTCTGGGAAGATTCCACATGCAACTAAGCACATGTACCCCAGCACAGAGTCCGTGCTCTAGAGCCCAAGAGCTGCGACAACTGAAGCCTATGCACCCCACAGCCTTGCTCCACAATGGGAGAAGCCACTGCAGTGAGAAGTCCCCACATGGCAATCAAGAGCAGCCCCTGCTCGCTGCAGCTAGAGAAAGCCCATGGGAACTGATGAAGACCCAGCTCAAGCAAAAATAGAGAATTTTTTTAAATTAAAATAATTAATTAATTAATTTGTAAAAATTAAATGGGTCACCATACCCCCATTAGAATGACCACTATGAATAAAAAAGAAAATAGCATAGAGTTGACCAGGGTGTAGAGAAATTGGAACCCTTTTGCACTGTTGGTGGGAATATAAATGAAAAACAGTATGACATTTCCTCAAAAAAATAACAATAGAATTACTATATGATACAGCAATATCAATATATCCAAAATGGCTCAAAGATAAGAATCCTCCTGCTGATGTAGGAGATGTTGGCTTAATCCCTGGGTCAGGAAGACAGAAGGAAATGCAACCCACTCCAGGATTCCTGCCTGGGAAATCCCATGGACAGAGGAGCCTAGCGGGCTATAGCCCACGGGGCCGCAAAGAGTCAGACACAATTTAACAACTAAACAACAACAGACAAAAAAGAATTGAAAGCAAGGTCTCAAAAAGATATTCATACACTCATGTTCAGAGCAGCATTACTAACAACAGCTGAAATGTGGAAGCAGCCTAGAGATCCACTGACAGATGAGAGAATAAGCAAAATGTGTTGTACACATACATACAATGGAGTATTGCTCAGGAATATTCTTAAAAGAGGAGTGTCTTACACGTGCTACAACATGGATGCATCTTCAGGACTCCGTGCTAAGTGAAATAATGCAGTCACAAAAGACAAATACTGCATGATTTCACTTACACCAATAGTTGAAATCATAGAAACAGAAAGTAGAGTGTTTGGCTGCCAGGGGCTAGAGGGAGGGGAGAATGAGAGGCTATAATTTAATGGTTATAGTTTTAGTATTATAAGATGAAAAAAGTTATGAAGATGGATGGTGGTGATGACTGCATAACACTGTGAATATATTCAACACCACTGAACCATACACTTGAAGATGGGTAAGATGTATGTATATTACCACACACACAAAAGTTCTTATGACACCAAAAGCAAAGGCAACAAAAGCAAATATCAAGTGGGAGGACATCACACTGAAAGCTTCTGCACAAAAGAAAACCATCAACAGAATGAAAAGGCAACCAACTAAATGAGAGAAAGTATCTGCAAATCATACATCTGATAATGGGCTAATATCCAAAGTACATATAAAGAATTCATGAGACTCAATAGAAAAAAAAAAATCCAATCACAAAATGGACAAAGAGCCTGGATAGATATTTTTCCAAAGAAGACATGCAAATGGTAACAAGGACATGAAAAGGTGCTCAACAGCACTAATTATCAGGAAAATGCAAATCAAAGTCAAAATGGTACAAATGAACCTAGTTTCAGAGCAGGAACAAAAACACGGACATAAAGAACAGACATGTGGACACCGGGCAATGGGAGAGGGTGAGGTGAATTGGGAGAATGGGTTTGACATAAATAATTTACCAGTGTAAAACAGCTACTGAAAACCTACGAAACAGCATACGGAGTGCAGCTCTGTGCTCTATGACGACTTGGAGGGTGAGACGGGAGTGGGTGGGGAGCGAGGCACAGGAGGGGAGGGGCAGATGCATACATAGAGCTGATTCACTTCATTGTACAGCAGGACCATCACAATACTGCAAAACAGTTACACTCCGCTAAAAATAAACCACAATGAGGCATCATCTCATACCTGTTAGAATGGCTATTATCAAAAAAGTCTATTACCTTTTTACAAGAGGTAAAACGTTTTGAAGAGGACATGGAGAAAAGGGAACACTTGGGCACTGTTGGTGGGAATGGAAATTGAAGCGATCACTATGGAAAACAATATTGAGAGTCCTCAAAACATTAAAATAGGACTATCAAATGATTCAGCAATTCCAATTCTGGCTACGTACCCAAAAGTACCCAAACTATTTAAAAGGATATATGCACCCCCATGTTCACTGCAGCATTTTAAAAATAGCCAGACATGGAAACACCCTAAGTGTCTACTGATAAATGAATGGGAAAACCAAGTGTGGTACATATACACCACATACTATTCAGCCATAAAAGAGAAGAAAATTTGCCATTTGCCACAACATGGATGAAGCTTGAAGGCATTATACTAAGCTAAATAAGTCATACAGAGAAATACAAATATTGTACAAACACTGTGGAACCTAAAGAGAAACAAACTCATAGATACAGAGAGCAGACTGGTGTTTGCCAGAGGTGGGTGATGGGGAGGAAGAGGCAGGCACAAAGCATGAAGGAAGCAAAAGGCACAAACTTCTGGTTATAAAATAACCAACTCATGAGGATGTAACACACAGCATGGTGATTATAGTCAATAACACTCTATTGCATATCTGAAAGTTGCTAAGAGAATAAATCTTCAAAGTTTTCATCACAAGAAAAAAAATTCTGTAACTGTGTGTGGTGATGGATGCTAACTAGACCCTTGGTCATCATTTCACAATGTATACAAATATCAAATTGCTACATTGTACATCTGATGCTAATAAAATTTTATATGTCAATTATATCTCAATTAAAAAAAAAAGAGCTGATCTGAAACCTGTAACTTAAAATGAAAAAAAAAGACACTAGAACATCTAGAAGAGAGAAGTTTGGCTTAAATATTGCTCTGAAATATAGAAATGATTGAACTTTATAATATTCTTAAAAGGGTATAGCTTAGGGGCTTCCTGGGTGGCTCAGTGGTAAAGAATCTGCCTACTAAGGCAGGAGACACAGGTTTGATCCCTGGTCCAGGATGATCCCTGGGACAACAATATGCCCTGGGACAACTAAGCCCGTGTGCCTTAACTATTACTCTAGGGCCCAGGAGCCACAACGACTGAGGCCCGTCCACTCTAGAGGCCGCTCTGCACAAGAGAAGCGGCTGCAATGGGAAGACCACGCACCTCAACTAGAGAGTAGCCCCCACTCGCCATAACTAGGGAAAAGCCTGCACTCAAAAGACCCAGCATCACCAAAGAAGGGGATAAAGTTATTCCCAGAAAAGAGTGAGCTTAATACTTTTCAAATGTATGTTATAGCATAAATAAATGTTATCAAGGTGTTTTCAGAGGTAAAACAAACTTGTTTTAAGGACTGGGTAGTACTCAGAATAACCCTACAGAATCCCATTAATATATAAAAAGAAGTTTTAAAGATAATGTCCTTAAGAAGAATGTGTATCTGACAAAACACTTTGCATTGACTAGATGTTCAATAAATACTTCCTGAAAGAGAGACTGAAAAAAAAATTGGAAAAAAAAATGGGGAGACTAGAGACTGAATCATTCAACATCCCAGGGCCCAAAGAACAATATCGCTGGCCATTAGTCATCATTTGAGAATGGATATGGTATCAGAAAATCTTAAAATTCTTTTCATTGAGCCAAAACTTATCAAAGTTCAAAAGGGGGACCCTAGCAGTTACCCATTGGTGAGTTCAGCATCCTTAGCAAGAAATCTGTTGTGAGAGGTGGAGGCAATGTTATTATTCACACCCCTCTCCACTCCCCAGCACCATCCTCCTGTGACCCTGAGGAGCCGCCATCACCGGAAGACATGCTCAGTCCCGGGTCCTCCTCCCGCTCACAGGTCGGGCATGTGACTCAGGTTGGCCAATACAAGCCCTCTGATTCTGAGCAGTGATTGGCCCAAGGTGACACATACAGTGTCAAGGAACACGTGACACATACAGTGGCTAGGACTCTGTTCCCAGTGCAGGGGGCCCACGTTTGATTCCTGTTGAGAGAACTAGATCTCACATGCTGCTCCTAAGAGTTTGCCACAACTGAGACCCAATGCAGTCAAATAAATTAATGATTTTTTAAAAGAAAGAAGTTTAAAGAAGAGTACTGACTAATATGCACTCAGTATCAGCAACACTGCAGTCTTTGTCCAGTGATAAGGGTGGGCCCCTTACCAGTTTCTCCTGGGTCCTTCTTATGACTAACGACTAACCGTGTCAATAGTTGCTACAATCTCGCTCTCATTAGTTTCACAGTCTCACCTACTCAGTTAATGCCACAAATCAATCAATACTTCAAAGGCATTGTTCTGAGGATAGTAAGTGCTGTCAAAAAGAACAAATCTCCTTTGACAGTGATGTCCTAGGAATGAAGATAAGGCACACGAGTGGGCAACAAAGTCACTACAACCTTGGGCTATGATGTCATTTACTCCTACCTGATTCAGCCTAAGCCCTACTCACAGCAAGAGTTGAGTCATGGAAAATAGTTAGAGAGACTCAAAGACACACACTGCTCAGAATTCCTTACAACTAAGAAAGCTAGCAAAGCTGGGCGGGAGGGGTTGACACCAGATAGAACCCAAGTTCATAACCCTGCTCTGCTGTGTGCTAGCTGTGTGTCTCTGGGAAGACACCCAAGCTCCCTGCAACCTCAGTTCTAACTGTAAGACAAGGACGGTTATTGTTCCTACATCATAGGAATATTGTAAGGATCCAATGTAATAACAGGGGAGGAACTTGCCACCAGATCACACACACAGAAAGCATTCAAAACATGCTAGTATTCATTTTTTAATCTTTTTAATTATTTTTTTTTGACCACGCCATTCAGCTTGTGTGATCCCAGTTCCCCAACCAGAGATTGAACCTAGATACCCAGCAGCTTAAGTGTAGAGTCCTAGTCACTGGACCGCCAAAGAAATCCCAATGTTAGCATTCAGTATCATTTATTCATTCAATAACACTGAATGATCTCTTGGCAGCAAAGTTCAGTGAAAAATGAAATGGAGAATTAAAAGTTTCTCAAACATGGATCCTGACTTCAAATAACTTACAGTCTATTAAAAAGAGAGCTAGGACTAGTATTTATGTAACTATTAATAACGTAATAATAATACATTTCCTGTGCCAGGCCCTGGAGACTCAATGATCAATAAGACAATGATCTTTGCCTTCCTGGAGGGTATATTTTATTGGAAGAAGCTGGCAATAAATAATTCGGCATTTAATTTAAAGTTCTGCTAAGGACCTCCAAGGAGGAGTCCACAGCATTGGGAGAGCAGTAACAGAGTTTAAGGTGGGGTGTCTTGGTGTGAAAGTGATGGATCTTCCCCCCACCCGGGGGGAGACCAGGAAGACAGCGGGACAAGAGCAGGCAGCAGGAGGTGAGGGAGGGGCCAGGCAAAGGGGTGCCTCCTGCAGCTCACAAAGGCACAGCTTCAGCCCCGCCTGCAGGGGCCTCAGGAGCGCAGGTTATGGCTCCGAGTCATCTCAGCCTGTGGTCAACAAGCCAGGGTACCACACCCCAGGCCATCCGCGCCCAGCCAAGGGCCGCCCTGGGAGACACAAGCACAGGTGTTCCCGGGGCTCCCTGACTGGGTAAGGCAGCCTCAGTGCTGATGAGAACCCTCAGTGCAGTCAGAGGGACTGCGGGGATGTGCCTGGCACTCCACAGCACCCATTAAGGTCCAAGGGACCTTAACCTCATTAGGGGCCAGCAGGAAGCCTTCTCTGGAAAAGTGCCACTGCAGCTGAGCAGGAGTGGTTTGGCAGAGAGTGGGCGCAGCCCATTCTCTGAGATTATTTAGGGGATGGTTCAGATGTAACATGTCTGTGGGAAGGCAGTGAGTCCAGGACCCTGTAGGATGCCATTCTCCATGTGGGTCTGGTCTGCAGACCTGGTCCTTTCTGCCAAAGTAGAGTTGGTGGCTGCCACTGGTGACACACACCCTAACCAGCCATCAAGGGCTGTTACCAGGACGTGCTGGCCAACCTCAGAGCTAAACGACTCAACCTTTTAGTGGCCGATCCCTTGCTTACCACAAATTCTCCTAAACATGGAGTCCTTGTTGCTCCTAGCACCCCTTCCCACAGCCCCTGCTGCTGATCGTGTTTGCCCCATGCAGAAGTTCTGAGAGACCTTGACTTCCCTCACCAAGCATGTTCCTAGTGACTACTGAAAAAATGAGACCCAAGAAACAGGTTTTAGGAGAAATCAGATCTGGATCTCTCTAGGGCTGGGGGGCGGGGTTACTACTGGCATTAGTGGGTGAGGCCAGGGGTGCTGCTAACCCCCCACAACGCCAGGACAGCTCCACCACAGTCTGGCCTAAAACAGCAGCTGTGCTGAGGTTGGGAAACCTTGATGGAGAACAATGACAGAATGTGTGACAAAGGTTGGATCTACAATCTACAGTGTCCTCCATTTTTGCCAAGATCAGTAATGTTATGTGTGTAAGGCATGCTTTTTTTTTTTCAGTGTCAAGAAACAGAAGCTATATTCAAACTATCTTAAGCATAAAAGGTTTCTTACCCAATAATTGATGACTCCAGACACACCTACTCTGGTGATTCTAATGATGTCATCACAAATCAATCTCTCTCCTCCTTCTCTTCCTCCCTTCCTCCCTCTCTCTGTTTCCTCCCTTTTAGCCTCATTTCAAATAGCCTCTCTCTGTAAGAGCTCTAAGGAGAATAGACTAGTTGTTGTTTAGTCGCTAAGTCATGTCTGACTCTTGCAATCCCATGGACTACAGCCCACTAGGCTTCTCTGTCCATGAGATTTTTCCAGGCAAGAATACTGGAGTGGGTTGGCATTTCCTTCTCCAAGGGATCTTCTCAACCCAGGGATCAAACCTGCACCTTCTGCACAAGTCACTAGGAAAGCCAGACTCTCTATGTGAGACCTCCAAGGAGCACAGACTTGAACCTGGCAACATTGATAGCCCCCATGCGCATTGATAACCCCCTCTCTAAGCTGCATGGCACTGGAGTGACTTTGAGAAGATACCCCATGTTCAAGGGCAGAGAAGCCCCAGCAAGATGGTGGGAAGGGTGAAGTCATGTTTAGAATCAAACTCCAAACCCGCCAGAGACACTCAGGGGGCTCAAACACACCTTGTGTGCACCAGGACCCAGGGACCCGACAGAGACGGAGCCAGAACTGTGTTTGAGTGTCTCCTGAGGAGGAACAGGTCAGCAGCGGTCTGCTGCATGGACAGGGGCTCTGGGTGCAGTAGACCTGGGTGTGGCATAAGCCCTCTTGGAGGAGGTCGCCACTAACCCCACCACAGAGCCACCAGAACTTACACAGGACTGGGGAAACAGACTCTTGGAGGGCACAGCAGAACCTTGTGCACCAGAACCCAGGAGAAAGGAGCAGTGACTCCACAAGAGACTGACCCAGACTTGCCCGGGAGTGTCCAGGAGTCTCCGACAGAGGCGTGGTTAGCAGTGGCCTGCTGCAGGGTCAGGGAAACTGAGTGAACCAGTGTGTACATGGGACCTTTTGAAGGAGATCACCATTATCTTCATTACCTCCAACCATAGATTGAAGTGAAGTGAAAGTTGCTCAGTCGTGTCTGACTCTTTGCGACCCCATGGACTGTCCATGGAATTCTCTAGGCCAGAATACTAGAGTGAGTAGCCTTTCCCTTCTCCAGGGGATCTTCCCAACCCAGGGATAGAACCCAGGTCTCTCACATTGCAGGCATATTCTTTACCAGCTGGGCCACAAGGGAAGGCCCCAGGTAAATAACAGGGAGGGAGCATAGCCCTACAATCAATAGAAAATTGAATTAAAGATTTACTGAGCATGACCCCACCATGAGATGGTTGGATGGCATCACCGACTCAATGGACATGAGTTTGAGAAAATTCTGGGAGTTGGTGATGGACAGGGAGGCCTGGTGTGCTGCAGTCCATGAGGTGGCAAAGAATTGGACACGACTGAGCGACTGAACTGAACTGAATTGAGCATGGCCCCACAGTCAGAACAAGAAGCAGTTTCCCCCTCAGTCAGTCTCTGCCATCAGGAAGCTCCCATAAGCCTCTTATCCTTCTCCATCAGAGGGCAGACAGACTGAAAACCACAATCACAGAAAACTAACCAATCTTATCACATAGACCACAGTCTTGTCTAACTCAATGAAACTATGAGCCATGCCATGTAGGGCCACCCAAGATGGACAGGTAATGGTGGAGAGTTCTGACAAAACATGGTCCACTGGAGAAGGGAATGGCAAACCACTTCAGTATTCTTGCCTTGAGAAACCCATGAACAGTATGAAAAGGCAAAAAGAGTGGACATTGAAAGATGAACTCCCCAGGTTGGTAGGTGCCCAATATGCTATGGAGATAAGTGGAGAAATAAATCCAGAAAGAATGAAGGGACAGAGCCAAAGCAAAAACAATACCCAGTTGTGGATGTGACTGGTGATGGAAGTAAAGTCTGATGCTGTAAAGAGCAATATTGCATAGGAACTTGGAACCTTAGGTCCATGAATCAAGGCAAATTGGAAGTGGTCAAACAGGAGATGGCAAGAGTGAACACTGACATTTTAGGAATCAGCGAACTAAAATGGGCTGGAATGGGTGAATTTAACTCAGATGACCATTATATCTACTACTAAGCAAGAATGCCCTAGAAGAATTGGAGTAGCCATCATAGTCAACAGAGGAGTCCGAAATGCAGTACTTGAGTACAATCTGAAAAGGAGAGAATGATCTCTGTTCATTTCCAAGGCAAAACATTCAATATCACAGTAATCCAAGTCTATGCCCTGACCAATAATGCTGAAGAAGCTGAACAGTTCTATGAAGACCTACAAGACCTTCTAGAACTAATACCCAAAAAAGATGTCCTTTTCATATAGGGGACTGGAATGCAAAAGCAGAAAGTCAAGAAACACCTGGAGTAACGGGCAAATTTGGCCTTGGAGTACAGAATGAAGCAAGGCAAAGGCTAATAGAGTTTTGCCAAGAGAATGCACTGGTCATAGGAACCACCCTCTTCCAACAACACAAGAGAAGACTCTACACATGGATATCACCAGATGGTCAATACTGAAATCAGATTGATTATATTCTTTGCAGCCAAAGATGGAGAAGCTCTATACAGTCAGCAAAAACAAGACTGGGAGCTGACTGTGGTTCAGATCATGAACTCCTTTTTGCCAAATTCAGACTTAAATTGAAGAAAGTAGGGAAAACCACTAGACCATTCAGGTATGACCTAAATCAGATCACTTATGATTATACAGTGGAAGTGACAAATAGATTCAAGGGACTGGATCTGATAGAGTGCCTGAAGAACTATGGATGGAGGTTCATGACATTGTACAGGAGGCAGGGACCAAACCATTCCCAAGAAAAAGAAATACAAAAAGGCAAAATTAATGTCTGAGGAGGTCTTACAAATAGTTGTGAAAAGAAGAGAAGCAAAAGTGAAGGAGAAAAAGAAAGTTATACCCATTTGAATTCAGAGTTCCAAAGAATAGCAAGGAGAGATAAGAAAGCCTTCCTCAGCGATCAATGCAAAGAAATAGAGGAAAATAATAGAATGGGAAAGATTTTCTTCAAGAAAATCAGAGATACCCAAGGAACATTTCATGCAAAGATGGGCTCAATAAAGGACAGAAGTGGTAGGGACCTAACAGAAGTAGAAGATATTAAGAAGAGCTGGCAAGAATACACAGAAGAACTATACAAAAAAGATCTTCATGACCCGGATAATCATGATGGTGTGATCACTCACCTAGAGCCAGACATCCTGGAATGTGAAATCAAGTGGGCCTTAGGAAGCATCACTATGAACAAAGCTAGTGGAGGTGATGAAATTCCAGTTGAGCTATTTCAAATCCTAAAAGATGATGCTGTGATAGTGCTGCACTCAATATGCCAGCCAATTTGGAAAACTCAGCAGTGGCCACAAGACTGGAAAAGGTCAATTTTCATTCCAATCCCAAAGAAAGGCAATGCTAAAGAATGCTCATATTACTGCACACTTGCACTCATCTCACACGCTAGCAAAGTAATGCTCAAAATTCTCCAAGCCAGGCTTCAACAGTACATGAACCGTGAACTTCCAGATGTTCAAGCTGGATTTAGAAAAGGCAGAGGAACCAGAGATCAAATTACCAACATCTGCTGGATCATAAACAAAGAAAGTTCCAGAAAAACATCTACTTCTGCTTCATTGACTATGCCAAAGCCTTTGACTGTGTGGATCACCACAAACTTTGGAAAATTCTTCAGGAGATGGGCATACCAGACCACCTGACCTGCCTTCTGAGAAATCTGTATGCAGATCAAGAAGCAATAGTTAGAACTGGACATGGAACAACACAAATCGGGAAAGGATTACATTAAGGCTGATATTGTCACTCTGCTTATTTAACTTATCTGCAGAGTACATCATGAGAAATGCTGGACTGGATGAACACAAGCTGGAATCAAGACTGGTGGGAGAAATATCAATAACCTCAGATATGCAGATACCACCACCCAGATGGCGACTGCAGCCATGAAATTAAAAGATGCTTGCTCCTGGAAAGAAAAATTATGAACAACCTAGACAGCAAATTAAAAAGCAGAGACATTACTTTGTCAACAAAGGTCCACCTAGTAAAAGCTATAGTTTTTCCAATAGTCATGTATGGATGTGAGAGTTGGACTATAAAGAAAGCTGAGCGCTGAAGAATGGATGCTTTCGAACTGTGGTGTTGGAGAAGACTCTTGAGAGTCCCTTGGACTGCAAGGAGATCCAACCAGTCCATCCTAAAGGAGATCAGTCCTGGGTGTTCATTGGAAGGACTGATACTGAAGCTGAAACTGCAATACTTTGGCCACCTGACATAAAGAACTGACTCACTGGAAAAGACCCTGATGCTGGGAAAGATTGAAGATGGGAGGAGAAGGGGATGATGACGACAGAGAATGAGATGGTTGGATGGAATCACCTATTCACTGGATGAGTTTGAGCAAGCTCCTGGAGTTCGTGATGGACCGGGAGGCCTGGCATGCTGCAGTCCATGGGGTCTCAAAGAGTCAGACACGATTGAGCGACTGAACTGAACTGAACTGATCGGCAGAAGAGTTCCTCTTTTCCAATACTGTAGTTAGGTAATGTTTTAGGAATTGGGTTAGTCTTCTATCTGGAGTGACTTGATCATCCGTGAACTAAGCACTGTGACCAGGGCATACAGTACTCTCATAGGTAAGGCCAAGTCAGCTTTCCATATCTGAGGCCAGGGTAGGTAAAGCCACCCAGAATCATATACTGAGATTAGTTATCTAGGAAAATATGGTGCTTTATGTGTGACTGTGTATTCAATCCTCATGTCAACCCTGGAACAGAGTTGCCATATTGTACCCATTGTACAGACACAGAATCCATCAGAAGGCCACGTGGTGGAGTGGTAGGGCTTGGCAATGTCGGGGGTCAGACAGACGTGGTTCAGTTCCCAGCTCGACAACTGACACTGCTCAATTACTTGCCCTCTGTGTTTGGTTTTCTTATCTGCAAAGGGAAATGATCTGTTGTAGGAATTAGGTGAGTTGTTATAAAGCAAGGGCATTGATCAATCACTAGGCACCGACTAAGCACTTAAAAAATGTCATTCATCATTTTTAAGGGGGCTTCCCTGGAGACTCAGATGGTAAAGGATCTGCCTGCCGTGCAGGAGACCCGGGTTTGATACCTGCATCAGGAAGATGCCCCTGGACAAGGGAATGGCACCCCACTCCAGTATTCTTGCCTGGAGAATGCCAAGGACAGAGGAGCCTGGCGGGCTCTAGTTCACGGGGCCACAGAGAGTCAGATACGACTGAGCAACGAACACTTTCATCACTTTTGAGAACTAGTCCAAGCTACTCACTTTTATAAAAGGGGCCACTGAGATCTGGCGAGGAAACTTCTCTTCCAGGGTGAGGGAGGCAGGACAGAAGAACCCAGCTGTCCTGGCTCCGGTGCGCCTCTCACGGCACCGTGGACACACCTGAAGGTTTCACTCCCCTCTGAACTGCATCAGCCTCGATGGCTGGAAACACACCCTGAACCAGCACTAGCTGATCTGATAGCTTCCATCCAGGCCCCCTCCCCAGTGGAACTCTACGCAGACGAACGCAGACGAACGCAGACCCTGCCCCTCCTCGTCAGGGTCGCTTGGCCAGCTCTGGCGCCTGCAGAGGGCGAGGTGGGCTTGCAGGGTCCTCCACATACAGCCCTGGCTTTCGCCAGCCTCCCTCCCTCCTTCTCGGGCTCCCTGGAAATCCATCAGCCTCCTGATACTTATTCCCTACTCCTTCCACTCATGCCTTAGCTGAAAGAGAAGCTGTGCGCCTTCAGACAGCATGAGAGGCCGAGAGAAGAGAAGGTTACGGCCGTGTTTACTTCGTGCTGTTTTCCCGGCTCCTCACAGTCCAGCTGCTTATTATTAACCAAAGAGCTTTTTCAGAGAAACACCCGACGGCTGCTATGATGACACAGGGCCTAGGTGGACAGGCAAAGACAAATGCTAATTTTAAAACTGAATTGCTCTCTCCCTGATCCTCTCAGAGACTGGGACAGGATAATGAGCAGGAGTGAGAGGCAGTTAGGGTGGACAACCCCATTGGCGGGAGGCACTCATTTCTGCAGAGGTTAGAGCAGCGTAGCTGAGACCGTGGAGAGAACTAACGCTCGCTGAGTGTTCACCACATGCCAGACACGATGCATTATTTCACAGTGCCCACAAGGCCCTTATGTAAACTGAAATGTCTCCAGTACCCCCACTTTACAGATGGGGAAACAGGCTGACAGAGGCCAAGTCACTGGGATAAAATCATGCTGCCTGTGAGCAGAGAGGTCAGGGTTTGAAAGCAGATGGCCTGGCTCTGAATCCCATGAACTTAGACCTGATGCTAAATGGACCCTGGGCACAGGAAGCTGACATTTCCCAGATTTGAAGGTGCCTTTTGAGGTAATCAGCTACTCGTTTAACAAATATAAACTAACTTCCAGTCCATTAGCCACTATGAGATGGGGACCACCAAACTTTCTCTTGTTTCCTTGCAAAACAGGCTTATATTTGGTTGGCCAAAATGTTCATAACATCTTACAGAAAAAAACTCAAGCGAGCTTTCTGGCCAGCCTCATGCATATGCTGGCAGAGGGAACCCAGGCTGGTTCTGAAGGAGAGCCTGGCACAGGACAGCAGGCGGGGGTCCAGGGTTTCCCTCTCTGGTGACCAGGAGCAGATCCACGACGAAGACCATGTGGGTCAGTGGTTACGCCATTGAGAGACCTCAGCTTCAATCCCCGTCTCCCCTCCCATGGGCCAGGTGCCACTGCAGAAACGTGGCACAGTCTCTCCAAACATTTTTTTCCTCTTAGTATAAAATGGAGAAAATAGTCATATCTACCGCTTGAGGTTCTCGGGAAGATTAAACAAAGACCGTTATCATTCAGCTGAAGGCCCATGTTTGCCTGCAGGAATGAGGCTGTGGACAGCTCCCCCACTGCTCTGAACAGTCAGGCGTCGTTTTTCATCACCCGGGTGCCCCTGGCCTCAAGAACCCCTGGCCACCCGCTGAAATCGCATTGCCTCCTGTGTCCCCTGGTGGAACCAAAACTTTCTGCACCAACCGCGCGCGGCCACCCCCTGGCGAGCATCAGTTGACACTATTTTCACCATGAAACCCCAACTGAGTGTCTCCTTAGGAGTTTGAGTGAGAGAGTGGGTAATAGCGGGCATGTTGACAGAACCTTCTTACTAAAAACTCCTCCCACTCATGACCTGAGATCACCTGCAGTCAAGCCACTTCTGACTGTCCTGATTCTCCGTTAAACACAGTAGTTACGGCAAAGCCTGCCTAGGGTGATAATAACCAACACATTCAGCACCTCCCCAATGCCAAGCTAGGCTTAGGCACTGCATAAACATGAGCCCACAGCTGTGACGATGCTGCAGCTCAGGAAGGACCATCCTGCGTCCCCAGACCACACTCCTTGCAGGAGACAGAAATGGGCTTCAAACAAAGTCTCCCGGCCACAGAGCCCTTCTGCCGGTGGTCAGTCTGTCTGCAGGAATGGAAGCCCGTGACTGTGGGTTCTTGGCTGCTTTCTTCACTAGCCTTCATAGAGATGAGAACATACCCCAAGAATCCCCGAGGCCAGACCAAAAGCCCCAAGTAACAGCCTGCACCCTCCAGGTTTCCAAAACCAGCTACGTCCCCAGCTCAAGAGGTGAGTTTCACACTCATTACCACCTACGACATTAGCATAACTTGACCTTTGTTGTAACCCAGAGTAAGTACTTTACTATCTAACTGCTGCATTAAACAGTGTCTGTGAGTTAGAGAGGATAGGACTCAACCCAATTTGGATTAAGAGGGGGAAAAAAAAAAACCATAAAATTTGCTGGCACATACAACTAGAAAGCTCAGGGGCAAAGGTTAATTCTGGCAAGAAGGACCAAGGTCCTTAAATAGTTCTGGTGACATCTACTCTTTGACTCCGCCTTCCTAGGTACCAGCTTTATGCTTAGATATTCTTTTCCTGGGGCTTCCCACGTGGCTCCATAGTAAAGAATCCATCTGCCAAGCAGGAGACTCAGGTTAGACCCCTGGGTCGGGAAGATCCCCTGGAGAAGGGAAAGGCAATCCACTCTAGTGTTCTTGCCTGACAAATCCCATGGACAGAGCAGCCTGGTGGGCTACAGTTCGTGGGGTCACAAAGAGTCGGACACGACTTACTGACTAAAGAACAACAATCTTTTCCTTGCCAACAGCAGAATGACACCAGGAGGTGAAGGCAGACTCCCCGGCTCAGCAGTCCTGTTGGAACAAAGCCTCCCGCGCTCAGTCCTTGCAGCAGAGACCTCAGTTTGCGCCACTGGTCTACTGGGGGTGGGGTGGTCACATGCTAATCCTGCACCAGTGACTTCCTGTGATGAGGAAGGACTGTCATTTGATTGGACAGACCTGGGTCACAGGAGCGTTCCCACACCCTGAGGATGGGAAGCCCCATCCAAGAGACAGAGGGAGACCGCAGTCCTCCAAGCGGAGATCAAGGAGCCAGCCGCTAGCACCAGAGGACGCAGCGTGAGATGCCAGACACACAAGGGCCGCAGACACCCTCGATTCACCGCTCTGCTTTCTGCTCTCCAAGTCGAAAGGCACTTCGGGTCTGATGCTCTTTCCTCCGCTCCCTGTCTCCTGACCTTGTTTGGCTGCTTAAGAAGCAGCACAATACAGTGCAGGAAGCCATGTAACCCTGAGGACGTTCAGGAGAGCAGAGGACAAAGACAGAGGAAGACAGACATGGCTTCATTCTTTTCCCACGTTTCACAGCAGCCTGGAGGTCTCTGGCTTATGGATACACACTAAAGAATCTTTTCATGAGGGCTGTTCTATGAGAGAAAGTCATTTAAGCAAAGAGGCACTTGGCTTCTCCTTTTAAATGGAAATTTTCAATTAGTCTGAAGGAGTTAATTACACCATCGTCTAATAACCACACTTGTGATTCTGCAAATCCTCTATTAATTGATTCAACCATCCGCCCCCAAACCAAGAATCAGCAAACAGGTAGAAAAAGACAAAGAAAGAAGCAGCAGTGGGGGAAAAAAAGACAAAGATAAAGACACGGCGTGTTTCGGCGTGTTGTCTGCTGGGCAGGCAAGGTGCAGGAGACAAGTGCAGGAGAGTTACTGAAAATTGTGGCTGGTGAGAGATTTGGGAGATTCTTCCTACAGATCAAATGAGCTTTCGCACGCTGCCTGCAGCACACACAATGCTAGCAGGATGCATCTTGCTGCTGCAGCATCTCAAAGGGAAAGCAATTCCACAGAACTGGTCCTGACAAGTAAAAAGAGCTACTGGATCCACACTCCCCTCCCCAAGGGGCTTAGGAAGATGCTACAAATAGCAACTTTCTGTGGGGGTAGAGAGGACAGCAAAGCAGAAGCTAAAAACTAGGCGATTCCAATCTGGCTTTGAAAAAAATGACCGCATCTGTCCGCCTGCAACTCACAGTGTAGGACCCTCTAATCTATAACCTAGACTGGCCTCAAACCCTGGTTCTGCTTCTGACCAGCCACATGGCCCTGGATAAGACCTCCTTGACTCAATTTTCCCATCTATTAAATGGAGAGAATAAGCATAATTTATATTGTAGGGATCTTTTAGCAACGAAGTAGGCTACTGTCTATATACTGTTTAGCATGGGTTCTTGAACATGGTAAGAAATTAATAAATACTTAATGTATAGTCAGACTAGTGTGGTGCTAGTGGTAAAGAACCCACCTGCCACTGCATGAGACTTAAGAGACCTGGATTTAATCCCTGGGTCAGGAAGATCCCCTGGAGAAGAGAATGGCAACCCACTTCAGTATTCTTGCTTGAAGAATCCCATAGACCGAGGAGCCTGGTGGACTACAGTCCACGAGGTCACAGAGAGTCAGACAGTACTGAAGCAACTTGGCACAATGTATTGACCAGCTGTTACCCTAATGATGACACGTAAGAAATCAAAGGCATCCAATAACAAGGGTTATCTCCTCCACACACACCCACCGTTGAGCTGGAATTCAGCTGGGCTTGGTTTCAGGGTGAGGCTGGGCCCAGGTCTACTCCGTGTGTCTCTCACCTTCCTAGACTGGGTAGCTACAGAGACACGATCTCTTCCTGGGAAGTGTTGCTTCAGGGGGCAACTCTAACCTGGGAAGCACACTCCAAGGCTCTGCTCATATCTGCTGACTTCCCACTGGCCAAAGAAAGTCACATGGCCGAAACCAAAGTCAAGGGCAGAGGAATGAGATGAGAGGGAAGAAATTTTATTTGCCAAATAATTATCTGACCTAGCATAATCATCTTATTTATATGACAAGCACACAAATTATATTGCAAAGCAAGTTGAGATATGAGTATGAGATGAGTATCTATTATGGACTTAATTGTGTTCCCCCAAATTCTTATGTTAAAGCCCCAACTCTCGGTTTAACTGTATTTAGAGACAGGGCCTTTAAAGAGGTAATTATGGTCACTAACACTAGCAAGATCAGAAGAGGACTTTCCTGGTGGTTAAGACAGTAAAGGGTCTGCCTTCAGTGCAGGAGACCCAGGTTCAATCCCTGGGTTGGGAAGATCCTCTGGAGAAGGGAATGGCCACCCAGTTCCCTACTCTTGCCTGGAGAATCCCATGGACAGAGGAGCCTGGTAGGCTACAGTCCACGGAGTTGCAAAGAATCTATGGGGTCACAAAGAGTCAGACACGACTGAGCAACTAACACACACACACACGGTCAGAAGAACAGGGCCTAATCCAATAGAATCTTTATAAGAAGAGGAGGAGACATGAGACAGAGCAAAAGGCAACGTGAGGACACTGCGAGAGGCAGCTGTCTGCAAGCCAAGGACAGGCCTCAGGAGAGACCAAGCCTGCCGACGCCTTGACCTTGGACTCCCAGCCTCCCAAACCATGAGGAAATCACTCCTTCTGTTTGATCCACCTAGTCTATGGCACCTTTGTTAGAGGAGCTGCAGTAGACTAATCAGTGGGAGAGAAAATAAATGCGAAAGCAGAAAGGTATTACTTAGAGAAGAAATCATGTTCTGTGGCAAAGCTATTTTCAGGTTTTAAGCCAGGTGGTAATTCAATAGGTGGAGATGGAAGAGTCAGGAGGATGACGTTCAGGTGCAGAGTCGGCCTGAGCCAGAGCTCCAACGAGGACAGAGGACGGGCCCGCCACTTCACTGAGCTCTCAGTCACAGACGGTGCGTTAGGCTCTTCACATCAGGCACCTGTTCAATCCTCAAAACAACCCTAAAAACCACATGCTCTTAATAGCCCACATTTTAAGGATAAAGAAGCAGATTTGTGAAGATAAAGGTTAACATCCAAGGACATGATGCAGCAGAAGTGAAATAGGTAAGCAATTTCTACTCATTGGTCTCCTTTAGCTGAGGTCTGGAAAACAAGACTCCGTGACATAATGATGAACAAGCCATGCTCTCCTAAGAAATATCAGACACATTGTGAAGGAGGGAGGCAAAGGATCCCCAAGGCAGGGAGAACTCCAGAGTAGGAAGGAGAAAAGCAGAGAGGAGAAAGGCAGGACCCATTCAGTAGGAAAAAACAGCAGCTAAGAGTTATCAGGAGCGCAGCATGTCAGGCACTGTTCAAAGCACTGTTTACCTTTGACAATCAATTGACTTATTCTGCACAGGAACCAGCCCTGTGACACAGGTACTAATAGAGTTCCCATTCCGGGGCTCCCCAGATGGTTCAGTGGTAAAGAACATGCCTGCCAGTTCAAGAGATGTGGGCTTGATCCTTGACCCGGAAAGATCCCACATGCCGCAGAGTGACAAAGCCTGTGAGCCACAACTCCTGAAGCCGTGCACCCAGAGCCCATGCTCTGCAACAAGAGAAGTCACCGCAATGAGAAGCTCGCACACCAAACTAGAGAGGAGCCCCCGCTCGCCCCAACTAGAGAAAATCTCCTGCTCCAGTGAAGACCCAGTTCAGTTCAGTTCATTTCAGTTGCTCATTCGTTTCCAACTCTTTGCGACCCCATGGACTGCAGCACGCCAGGCCTCCCTGTCCATCACCAACTTCCGGGGTTTACCCAAACTCACGTCCATTGAGTCAGTGATGCCATCCAACCATCTCATCCTCTGTCGTCCCCTTCTCCTCCTGCCCTCAATCTTCCCCAGCATCAGGGTCTTTTCCAATGAGTCAGCTCTTCGCATCAGGTGGCCAAAGTATTGGAGTTTCAGCTTCAGCATCAGTCCTTCCAATGAACACCCAGGACTGATCTCTTTTAGGGTGGACTGGTTGGATCTTCTTGCAGTCCAAGGGACTCTCAAGAGTCTTCTCCACACCACAGTTCAAAAGCATCAATTCTTCAGCACTCAACCCGAAGCCCGAAGTCCCAGCACAACCAAAAATAATACATACATACAATTTTAAAGAAAGTTCCCTTCTGCAGATGAGAAAACTGAGCCACACCATGCTGCCAGTCAGCAGCAGAAGCCAAGACAGGAAACCAGGCAACCTGAACGCAGAGTCCACAGCCCCAGCTCCTGCCTGTCTCCTCCCTCTCATTCTGCAGAAACACATTTCAGGAAGAAATTCATCTTGCTGAAGAACTGCTTTGATCCTGACTCTTCATTCACGAAGCGTCAGTGGCCTCCTCTGTCCTCAGGACAAAGTCCAAAATCATGACCTTGGCTTTCAAGGTCACATTCAACCTGTCCCCATTTGCCACTTACAACTTTCATTTCAAAATGACTTGCTAATCCGTATGCAAGCAAACACCCCAAAGTTGCCCCCTGCCCCCAGTCTGGGTTGGCCTCTCACCCTCTTGATCACAACGGGATGCCTGCCCAGCAGCAGCTCCACAGCCAGGTCCAGCGCCGGAGCCCAGAGCCAGCGGCCGGCACAGGGCGCCATCTGGTGGCAGGAACCTGATCTAACGCAATGGCTAGGTGGACTCTGGGCTCTGGGGGCTGCTTCTGCCAGTTCTTGCTCTCAAATCCCTAGGATTACACAGTGGAAGTGACAACAGATTCAAGGGATTAGATCTGATAGACAGAGTGCCTGATGAACTATGGGCAGAGGCTTGTGACATGACAGCAGGCAGGGATCCAAGACCATCCCCAAGAAAAAGAAATGCAGAAAGGCAAAATAGCTGTTGAAGGAGGCCTCACAAATAGCTGGGAAAAGAAGAGAAGTGAAAAGCAAAGGAGAAAAGGAAAGTTATACCCATTTGAATGCAGAGTTCCAAAGAATAGCAAGGAGAGATAAGAACGCCTTCCTCAGTGATCAGTGCAAAGAAATACAGGAAAACAACAGAATGGGAAAGACTAGAGATCTCTTCAAGAAAAGTTAGAGATACCCAGGGAATGTTTCGTGCAAAGATGGGCTCAATAAAGGACAGAAATGGTAGGGACCTAAGAGAGGCAGAAGATATTAAGAAGAGGTGACAAGAACACACAGAAGAACTATTAAAAAAAGATCTTCCCGACCCAGATAATCATGATGGTGTGATCACTCACCTAGAGCCAGACATTCAGAAATGTGAAGTCAAGTGGGCCTTAGGAAGCATCACTACAAGCAAAGCTAGTGGAGGTAACAGAATTCCAGTTGAGCTATTTCAGCTCCTAAAAGATGATGCTGGGAAAGTGCTGTAATAGGCCAGCAACTTTGGAAAACTCAGTAGTGGCCACAGGACTGGAAAAGGTCAGTTTTCATTCCAATCCCAAAGAAAGGCAATGCCAAAAAATGTTCAAACTACCACACAATTGCACTAATCTCACATGCTAGTAAAGTAATGCTCAAAATTCTCCAAGCTAGGCTTCAACAGTACGTGAACTGTGGACTTCCAGATGTTCAAGCTGGTTTTAGAAAAGGCAGAGGAACCAGAGCTCAAATTGCCAACATCCATTGGATCATAGAAAAAACAAGAGAGTTCCAGAAAAACATCTATTCCTACTTTGTTGACTATGCCAAAGCCTTTCACTGTGTGGATCACCACAAACTGGAAAATTCTTCAAGAGATGGGAATACCAGACCACCTGACCTGCCTCTTGAGAAATCTGTATGCAGGTCAGGAAGCAACAGTTAGAACTGGGCATGGGACAACAGACTGGTTCCAAATTTGGAAAGGAGTACTTCAAGGCTGTATGTTGTCACCCTGCTTACTCAACTTATATGCAGAGTACATCATGAGAAATGCCAGGCTGGATGAAGCTCAAGCTGGAATTGAGATTGCTGGGAGAAATATCAATAACCTCAGATATGCAGTTGACACCACCCTTAGGGCAGAAGGTGAAGAACAACTAAAGAACCTTTTGATGAAAGTGAAAGAGGAGAGTGAAAATGTTAGCTTAAAACTCAACATTCAGAAAACTAAGATCATGGCATCCTGTCCCATCACTTCATGAAAAATAGATGGGGAAACAATGGAAACAGTGAGACACTTTATTCTGGGGGGCTCCAAAATCACTGCAGATGGTGACTGCATAAATTAAAAGATGCTTGCTCCTTGTAAGAAAAGCTATGACCAACCTAGACAGCATATTAAAAAGAGAGACATTACTTTGCCAACAAAGGTCTGTCTAGTCAAAGCTATGGTTTTCCAGTGGTCATGTATGGATGTGAAAGTTGGACAAAAAAGAAAGCTGAGCACTGAAGAATTGATGTTTTTGAACTGTTGTGCTGGAGAAGACTCTGAGAGTCCCTTGGACTGCAAGGAGATCCAACCAGTCCATCCTAAAGGAAATCAGTCCTGAGTGTTCATTGGAAGGACTGATGCTGAAGCTGAAGCTCCAATACTTTGGCCACCTGATGCGAAGAAGCGACTCATTTGAAAAGACCCTGATGCTGGGAGAGATTGAAGGCGGGAGGTGAAGGGGACGACAGAGGATGAGATGGCTGGATGTCATCACCGACTCAGTGGACATGAGTTTGAGCAAGCTCCAGGAGGTGGTGATGGACAGGGAAGCCTGGTGTGCTGCAGTCCATGGGGTCGCAAAGAGTCGGACATGACTGAGCGACTGAACTAACTGACTGTTCTGCCAGGAATTGGGAACTTCTCTGTTATCTGGCACCCACTTCACCAGACTGATGCAGGAACAGGGAGACCTTCGGGACCTGGGCCCTCTCTCCCCTGCTCCCGGGCACAGGGTGGTTTGTGGCGGGGGCCCCTGGCTTCTCTGCAGACTAGCTGTGCTCCTCCACATTTCCCCCTCCTTAAAAACAGTAAACTCTTGAGCTCAGCCCTATTTGAGAAGCAAAGAGAAGAAAAGAGTCAACCAGCAGCTAGGTTACATCATCACTCATGATATTTCAGGGTTCATTTTCTCAAGGTTCTGTTGTACTATATTATTTGAAATTTTATAATGATCATGGATCTTTCTTATAATCAGAATAAAATAGCAATTATAATTTTGAAAGTTAAGAAGGAAGGAAACTACACTGTGTTTCTTTTCTACTTTTACAGTTATACCAATGTGTATGGGTAGGGGTGGGAGATTTTTAAAACTACATCTTCCATCAGAGTAAATTCACTTACAGCCTCTCCTGAACAGCAATTCATGAGTTAATAAATGTTCTGAGCCTTAGTCTTCCCTTTACCCACCTCTGCTTTCTTTCACAGGTATTGTATTTCCTTGATTTCTCAGGTGGGCAGAGAACTTAACCCTCAACCTCCCCATACAAAATAAGTGGCCTTGATAAATCGAGCTCACACTACACTCCCAGCAGAGCAGCTAAGATGGACCAGATAGACATTCCAAGGGCTGGTGAGGGTCCAAAGCACCTGAGCGTCTCAATAGAGGACGAGGCAGTGGATACAAACCACTTTGGAAAACTCTCGTTGGCAGTATTCATGCCACGTGAGGTCCCAGGAATTCCATGCATGCTCCTCAAAAGGCAAGCACTGGAATGTTCACTGTGGTATCACTCACAGTAGCCAGAATCGAAGAACCTCCCAAATGCTCATCAGTAATAGAATATACCACTGCATGTTCACACGGGGGAATATAATAACACTACGGAAATGTTACTCATATTCAGTATGAATCCATATCACAAGCATAATATTAAGAGAGAGAGACCAAACTTCTGTGCATACTGTTGGAGCCCATTAACGTAAAGTACTACCTTTGGATACAGAAGTCAGGGTAGTGGTAACTTTCGGGGGGCAGTCAGAGGAGGGGTGTCGAGCTTTTGGGGCGACTGATCACCTTCCATTTTCCTTTACATGGGCGTATTCAGAATGTGAAAGTCTAAACTGTGCACTTATGGTGTGGGCAGTCCCCTTTGCATATTATAATCCCCAAAGTTTTTAAAAATAGATATAGGTCCTATGAAGGATGATGTTTTAATTGGTGTAATTCACTTAGTGACTTTTTCTCCAATTAATAGCTAAGGAGCCCCTGCAGGCTGAAAACACCTTACAGATGAGAGGAGAAAAATCAGATTGTATGCCATACCCACAATCTTACCAAAAACCAGATGCATATCTTGTCATCCACAGGTTTCGTAGCAAGAGGAAATATTAATATTTCATCCTCCAAAAGGCCAAAGAGTCTTAATCTGTGTGCAGGTCTATCCCAAGATCTTTAAAGGTGGCTGGGGGTCATTCCTCTGCCTGCTGGTTGTCATGTTAAGTGAAAGATATTTTCTGGAGTCTTAGAAGGACCCAGAGAGTGGCATACTGCCATTTGACCTGATTGTGATTAAGTTTAATCCTCTCCAAAATACGTACAGAAGGTTGAATAGACCTATAGAATGAGGTTGTCTTTTGAATACCTTGTGCCCAGGCAAGCAGAAGGAAGCCCAGGTGGGCGTCTATTAAATCTTAACCACACTTCCGGCTCTACAACCCAGCATGGGCGCCTCGTCTCCAGACAGGTGGACAGCGACACCTAGTGGGAGTACTGGGGAACAAGCTGCCTTTGGGAACTGCTGCTGACAAACACCCTGGGCAGGCCTTTACTTCAAGTGATGTAATAGGTCTCAGTCTTTCTAAGCACACATGAGAGTCACCGATTTAAAAATGCATCAAGTATACAAAGAAGGAGATGAAAGAGTAACCTTTTCAAACAGAAAATACATGTATATGAAAAGATCTAAATACAACTAGCAACTGGAGAAAGGGAAATTAAAACACCAATTAAATACCAGTTTCACCCACCTGACTGGAAAAATTGCTCAAGTTTAACAATGTCAAGGACTGATGAGAGTGAAGGGAGACAGGGTCCTCCCAGGACCCTCATGGTGCAGGTGGAACAGTAAATGTGTTCTGTATTATGGGGGGCAATTTGATGTTCCTTTTCAAAATATTAAATGTGCATAACCCAACAGTTCTCATTTCAGAATTAAGCCTAGACAATCACTTTCATTTCTGCACAAGAAAATGAATACAATGTAAGACATACTGTTGTTCTAGAAAGCAAGAAAATACTCAGTGAGTAATGGGCTCCTGTCCTAAGGAAGGGGCACCCAAGAGGCAAAGTTGAGACAAGCAGAACATGGAAAACAGTAATGGCTGTAATTGATTAAAACAGAGCAAATATATAAAAATCCATGAATCCATATTGATACATGAGAAAGGTGCCAACAAAACAAAACAAACATACCTGCCATCACTGAAAAGAACTATAATACCATCTCTTTACTCTAAAATTTGGTAATTAATAGGAAATAATTAACCATTGGTCTTAAACTTCTAGCAGGAACTAAAACCCTATAACCTCAGTAAATGAAATAAATTTCTTCTTTACAGACGACTGTCATCAGTTCATCAGTGCAGAAGATATGGGAGAAATTGCAAATCAAAATTTGCAATCGCAGATGAAATATTTGACAGAGCTAAGTACCAGTGCTTAGGGCAAGTGACAGGGAGCTGGACATTTGCTTGGTGCCAACATACACATCCACAGATTATTATCCATTTTCAAGAGGAAATCTGTAACTTGACAACGCAGGGAGTTGACTCCCTCAATCTTAACCTAATTATCAACATTAGCAGCTCTAATGTGGGGGTGGGGGTGCCTGCCAGATGTTAGGTGTTTTCTGTTGCGATGCAATGTGGAGTATACATTTGGTACCTCTGCCAAATATTCTTCCCCCAAAACTTATCCTGAATCTACTCGGATCTTTAGAAATAACTCCCAGTTTGCAGAAAATTTAGGTGATAGCGAAACAAATTAATCATAAAGAAACAATCTCAAAATCCAAAGAATAAGACATTCTACAGGAGAATGGTCTTATCAACATCTCTGAGACAGATTAAAGTGGGTAGGGGATGTTACATCCTAAATTAAAAGAGACTTTCAGGACAAAATATAACAACCAGATGTAATGTATAATGTAGACTCCTTGATTGAATTCTGATTTGAGACACATTTGGGTAACTATTAGGAAAAACTGAATGTGAACAAGATATTCAGAAGCTATTGTTAGGGATGACATGGAATTGTGGTCATGCAGGAAAACATCTTTATTTTTTAGAGATGTATACTAAGATATTTTGGGGTAAAATGCTATAATGTCTTATTCACTTTAAATCTGGCCCCCAAAATAGGTTAAACCAAGATGGCAAAATATTAACAATTATTAAATACAAGAGATGTAAATATAAGTACTCTTGATACCACACTCTTTGTTTTTCTGGGCTTGGAAGTTGGAGTTGGAAGTGAAAGTGGCTCAGTCATGTCTGACTCTTTGCAACCCTATGGACTATACAGTCCATGGAATTCTCTAGGCCAGAATACTGGAGTGGGTAGCCTTTCCCTTCTCCAGGGGATCTTCCCAACCCAGGGATGAAACCCAGGTCTCCCACATTGCAGGCTGATTCTTTATGTATTAAAATTAAAAAAAAAATAATAGACGGGGAAAAAACAAGATGGCTTGTACAAGAATGTTCAATGTGATACAGCTTATCATAGCAAACAATCAGAAGCAAACTCAATGTCTTTCAACACCAGAATGGATAAATAACTGACCTTAATAAACAGACTTCACACTATAATCCCACCAGAATGGCTAAGATGAAAAGAACAGAATATTTAGCACTATTAAATACTAGTAAGCAGTAAAATGACAAATATTTTTCTACTTTTATGTATACTTATCTCTAAAATTTGTTTATATTTTCCTTTACACTTCATCATAGTCTTAGATTTTGGATCTCTCTCTCTAGTTACATAGTCATGTCTGACTATTTGTGACTCCATGGTCTGTAGCCCACCAGTCCCTCTGTCCATGGAATTCTCCAGGTAAGAATACTGGAGTGTGTAGTCAATCCTTTCTCCAATGGATTTTTCCAACCTAACAATCAAACCCAGGTCTCCTGCATTGCAAGCAGATTCTTTACCCTCTGAGCCTTTAGGGAAGCCCTAATAGGTACTATGCCTCTATCAGATAAGGCTATTCAGGTCAGTAGTTCCATTTTTGAATTTCATGAACTGGTAACATTTCAAAATTCACCTCTCTCAAAAATGGCATAAGGACTGTTGGAAATGGCATAAATTTCTTATGTAAGAAAACAAAACACTATTTACTAGCATCATCTTTTCAGACAAGAAAGGCTATTATCACCGACAGGTACATATACACAAATATAATCCCAAATGAAACACGGTCCCTTACACAGAATAAATTTAGATTTAAGAAGAGCCTCTGTATCAGCTGAACAACCAGTAAAATCTTGGCATTTGAGGAAAAAACTAAACTCTGGCAGCTGGGGCTTTTATTAAGTCACCTTGTTTGGACACGGAGTATTAGAATGTGATGCATTGTTGGGCAGAATTCAGACTTGTGAGTCAGGTCATCTTATTTCTAGGGGAAAGCTCCATTGCCAAAAAATGTTAACAACAATTGTACATGACAATCAAAATTCCAAGCCCCCAGTGCATTGGAACTTACTAGACAAGTTGCCTCCAAAAGACCTAGAGCTCAGAGTCTACCAACCACCTGAGGTTTAACCCGAGTTCAAAGGCTCCTCTGTGTCAGCTAGTATGTGTGGTGAGTAGAACCCTGGGCTTTGGGCCAACTTCATTTAGATTCGAACTCTACTGGCTACTGACTCTAATCTTTAGTATCACATGGGGATGAAATGGAATACTGCAGGTAAATACACAGCTCAGTACCCAGCTCACAGGCTCAGCAACAAAAACACCTACTGTTACTACACTTCCAATCCCGATGTCAAATTCCAAAGTTGACGATTCTTCAGAGATCTAACTCGGAAGGAGAGCGCGGGTGTGAGCATAGGGTAACATCACTAAGCACTAGAAAGTTCCACGGATGACCAGGTCAGGTGATCACCTACCTGCCATAAGTGTGGTTGGAGGTGAGAAGGGAGACCAGCAGACTTTGCCAAACCCCTGGAGGGAAGCGGGGTGGGGACTGGTCGCGCAGACTCCGTATGGAGGCTGGAGCTTCTTGGTCCTACGGACCCTTTTCTTCCCGAGACCCCTTCCTTCCCGAGACCCCTGCCACCCAGGCCTTTGATCTGGCTGAGACTGTCAATCATATCTCCCCGCCCACCTCTGGTGATTGATGCAAACTACAGCCAATCAGATTCTGAGTGTCCCTCTCTTTGAAGCAATTACTGCAGGCCAGAAAACAGTCAACTGATCTTGACTTGATGATATCCTAAATGCCCAGAGCTGCCTGGGGCCACGTTCCATCCAAAGAAAAGGTTCTACAGAGTTTCCTTTTATCTAAAAAGGCCCCATAACCCTCCAATAAAGTTAAACAAGATTAAATCCCATTTCAAATACTACTCAGTGGTAAGAAAGAATGAAATAATGCTGTTTGCAGCAACTTGGATGCAACTAGTGATTATCATACTAAGTAAGGCAAGTCAGAAACAGAAAGACAAATATCAGTACCATACAATATCAGTTATACATGGAATCTAAAGTATGGCACAGATGAACCTACCTACAGAACAGATGACTGCTAGACAGAGAGAACAGATTTACCCTTGCCAAGGGGGAGGGGGACGGAGGGATGTGCTGGGAGTTTGGGGTTGGTGGGTGCAAACTCTTCCATTTAGAATGGGTGAACAGCAGGGTCCTTATGTACAGCATGAAAGTGAAAGTGCACTCGCTCAGTCGTTTCCAACTCTTCTCCACCCCATGGACTGTAGCCCACCAGGCTCTTCCATCCGTGGGATTTTCCAGGCAAGAGTACTGGAGTGGGTTGCCATTTCCTTCTTCAGGGGATCTTCCCAACCCAGGGATCGAACCTGGGTCTCCTGCATCGCAGACAGACGCTTTACCATCTGAGCCACCAGCTTGTATGGCATAGCCGCTCTATTCAATAAACCATAACAGAATGTTTTAAAAGAAAGTATATGTGTATAACTGAGCCACTTTGCCACACAGCAGGGATTGTCACAACGTTGCAAATCAACTATACTTCAATCAAAAAAAAAAAAGATTGATTCCCATTTCATGCAACCCCCAAATTCCAAAAGGCATCATCATCTCCACTGCAGATCCAGACCCTCCAGCAGCCCCATGCCTGCTTCTCCCAATGCAGGAGTCACATTCAGTGATTTTGCTTCAAGCTTTTCATTTTGTATTGGAAATATAGCTGATTAACAGTGTTGTGAGTTTCAGATGAACAGCGAAGGGACTCAGTCATACACATATACATGTATGCATTCTCTTCCAGGCTCCCCTCCCATCCAGGCTGCCACATAACGTTGAGCAGAGTTCCCTGTGCTGTGTAGTAGGTCCTTGTTGGTTATATATTTTAAATATAGCAGTGTGGGCATGTCCATCCCAAACTCCCTAACTATGCCATTGCCCAATCCTTCCCCTCCACCCACAATCATAAGTCCATGAGTTCATTCCCTAAGGCTGTGATTCCCCGTTTTGTAGGTTCATCATTTCTTTTTAGAGTCCACATACAAGGGATGTCATACGATCTTTCTCCTTCCTTGTCTGACTCACTTCACTTAGTATGACACTGTCTAGGTCCATCTGTGTCACTGTAAACGGCATTATTTCATTCTTTTTAAAGGACATTCTGTGATTTTTCTATTGAATGCCTAGAGATGTGGAGCGGTGCACCCGGCTATGGGAGCAGCAGTGGCTCTTGCAGATGCCCCCAGTGACTGACGCAGACTGCAGCCAGGGTGGTCCACGCCCTGGGCAGAGAAGTGCTGAGGCTCCTGGGGATGGGGGGTGGGGTTCCCCAGATTGCCCCAATGGCTTGAGTGAAAAGTTAGCATACTGTGTATGACTGCAGAAATGCTATTGGATCACTTCTTCCCATCAAGATGTTCTGTTACTTTTTCTCAGATTTTTCCATTAAGAGTCCCTTAAACTGCATTAAACTCTTTTCAGAGGTTATGAACTGAAATGCCTACAGAGCCAGATATTTTATTCATTCAACACAGTCACATTTTGTATATTAAACACAGGAACATTCTTCTCTTCAATAAAAAAGTACACTCTCCGCCACTTGTTTCATTGAAAAACTAACACCCTCTCCGTCTATGTTTGGTTTTCCAACACTTGAGAGAAATGGACCTGAGAATTCTATCGATTTCCTCTTAATTCCATGAGAATGATGAAGGGCAAGTGTAACAGTAAATAGCAGCTGACACTGGCCCTGGCCTTCCAAGACCTTGTAGCATGTGCTAGGGTTACGGCAGACTGAAGAGCCCTGTCTTGATCGAAAGGGAACCTTGAACCCCAGCTACAGCTCTTTATTGTTGTGCGGGAAAGTCTCTTTTCTTAGACAAACCCAAGAATCTAGATTTCTATGTCAATGTATCTGATTTTTAAATGTTACCAAATAATTCAAAGCTTCCAGTTTTCAATGCCATGCAGCTCTATTTGCAATTTAAATGACAAGCAAGCAAGAAAACTGAGCTACATTCTGCTCTGGGAATGTTAGTTACAATGTGGTTACAATCCTAGCCCACACTTCACATTTATGCTCAGTCATGTCCCACTCTTTGCAACCCCAGGGACTATACAGTCCATGGAATTCTCTAGGCCAGAATACTGGAGTGTGTTGCCATTCTCTTCTCCAGGGGATCTTCCTGACCCAGGGATCGAACCCGCATCTCTTATATCTCCTGCACTGGCAAGCAGGATCTTTACCACCAGTGCCAGCTGGGAAGCCGCAAGGTGAAGAAAGAGACTGAGATTCGAGCCCCAAGCCCACTCAGGTCTCCTCTAATTTCTATTCTGACTTGTCCTCACTGGATCATTTATTCAATTCTTCAATTCATCTTTGGAATATAAATATAATATTAAATAGAAAAATAACCATAAAAAAGACTGAGCACCAAAGAATTGATGCTTTTGAAATGTGGTGCTGGAAAAGACCCTTGAGAGTCTCTTGGACAGCAAGGAGATCAAACCAGTCAACCCTAAAGGAAATCAGTCCTGAATTCTCATTGGAAGGGCTGATGCTAAAGTTGAAGCTCCAGTACTTTGGCCACCTGATGCGAAGAGCCAACTCACTGGAAAAGTCCCCTGATGCTGGGAAAGATTGAAGGCAAAAGGAGAGGGGCAGAGGATGAGATGGTTGGATGGCATCGACTCAATGGACGTGAGTTTGAGCAAACTCTGGGAGATAATGATGGACAGGGAAGCCTGGATTGCTGCAGTCCGTTGGGTCGCAGAGTCGAACATGATTTAGTGACAAAACAACAACAAATTAAAAAGTAAGACAATTTTTAAAAATCATGAGTGGGATTTTAGGGGCTTAGAGAATCCCATGGACTGAAGAGCCCTGGGGCTCCTCCATAGTGTTGCACAGAGTCAGACATGACTGAAGTGGCTTTAGCTGTCTTCACCTTGCAGCGCCGTGACTACCATACACATCTGCCCTTGACAGGATAATCTATGCCAGGTGCCCTGAATCGTCTCACATTCTGGAAATAGATGGATGTGATTGTTTACAGCTGGAATTTTCATTGTACAGAATCATCTTCTCCCAGCTATCAATTATAGTCATTATCTGTAGCTAAGGCAAGTTCTCTACACTGTTTTCCGAAACTATCTCAGATCAGTAATTAACTCCCCAGCCACGGCTCCTGGCTTTCACACTTTAATGAGGAGCATGACCATGAAGACGTTAGAATGTGAAAAATGAAGCTGATCCCCCTTCATCCCTCTGCGATACAACAGGCTCATTTCCTCTCTTCTGCTAAGAAAGGATCAGCAGAAACCTTTTCCACTTTTTGGTAGGAGCCCTTCAGAGGCCAATCTACTTAGTCTAAAAGGCTGCAAGTCACCCCTTGAGGCAGAAAGCACATGGTAGAAATGAGGTTGGTGCTTTCCCTCTAGCAAAATCCCTTCTTCATTAAGAAACACACCTGCATAATTTAAATATGCTTCAGCCAGAGTCCAGCCAAGGGTGCAACTTCCTGTCTCCACTAATTGCCCAAATTCACCAGCACTCTGCCTCCTTAACAATGAAAAACTGCCCTTTCCCTGGACTTATCACATTCCCAGAGATTCAAAGAAGAGACCAGGCCAAAAGTAGCACCAAATTCTCCCTCATCTTGATGCGGGCACATGAGAACGTTCAGCTCCCTGCGGAAAGCAGATTTCATAGACAAGAAAAGCTGAAGGTGGAGGCTTTGTCTTTTTGGCCAGACATTAAATTATCCTCTGAACAAATACACTTTTCCCTCATACATAAGAGCCTTCATTATGAATATTTCTACATTTAGGAGAAATCCCAAAGCTCAAAAGAAAACTCAGTCAAGTGTTTGGAGCTGCTCTCAGTGAAAGAAATTGATGCCTCTCAAAAGACCTCTGCACGCTAGAGGTTAGCTTTCCAGTCTGATCCGCAGGACAACAGAGGAGATGGGAATATGGGGATTGCAGAGGGCAGGCAGCTGGCTGATGAGTCGGGTCATCAAATGGCTCTTATGGATGCCAAACATCAAGATGATGCTGGTGCGTCGGGGGAAGGAGAGGGTGGGGCGGACTGAGAGAGTGGCACTGAAGTGCATACACTGCCATGTGTACATGGACAGCTAGTGGGAAGCTGCTGTGTGGCAGAAGCTCAGCTCTGCGCTCCGTGATGACTCAGAGGGGTGGCGTGGGGGTGAGAGGGAGGCTCGAGAGGGAGCAGGTATGCGAATGACGCTGGTGCTCAGTCGTTCAGTCGTGTCTGACTCTGTGTGAGCCCACCAGGCTCCCCGTCCATGGGGTTCTCCAGGCAAGAAGACTGGAGTAGGGTGCCTTGCCCTCCTCCAGGGGATCTCCCCGACCCAGGGACTGAACCCGGGGCTCCTGCGTTGCAGGCAGGTTCTTTACCCCTGAACCACCAGGGAAGCCCAGATATATGTATACTTACAGCTGATTCACTTTGTTGTGCAGCAGAAACTAACACAACATTGTAAAGCAATTATACTCTAATTTAAAAAATACATAAAGAACGAAGAAAATAATGTTGGTCAACCCTAAAACCTTGACTTTTCCAGTGTTCTTCACCATAACTCATATTAAAAAAAATTATACCATAATCCAGATGGACACACACACAATGAAACAATACATTTATATACCTATTGTACCCAATGAATTCTGATATTTCTCTTCTTTTCTATTTTATGTCATTTTAAACAAAAGTATCAGTTACCAAAAAATTTTAAAAAAAATTGCTGAGGATGAAGTGAGCACTGGACAGGAGAGAGGGGCCTGGGGTTTGAGGAATGGCTCTCCCATAGTGACCCCAGAAACCCGGATCAGGCGCTCTGCAGAAGTCTGCATTAGGGCAGCGGTGACGCCTGCAGGCTGCATGGAACAGTTCTAACTAGGTCAGCCCCCAGCATCTCTGCTGCCTTGGTTCAACTACACTCTGACACGTTGTGGTTGCGTGACTGCGGATAAGTCGCTTCATCTTTCTGTGCCTCTGTCACCTCTTCTGCAACCTCATGGGTGGTTGTGTCCAACCTGGGAAGAAGGGATTTTAGGAAACTATCCACACAGCTCACCCTGCATCCTGCAGAGGGTGTGGGGTCTGGGACTGGCCTGAGAGATCCTGTCTGCATCTTGGGCAGGGGGAGGGGGCAGGAGAAGTAACTGCACCCCCACTGCCAGGGAGGCAGGGTGTGTACTTCCTCGAGAGCCTCAGCCCTCCCCCCCCAAGAGGACCTGGAACCCTCTGGAAGGATGCTCAGTAATGGCATAGGCTTCCTGGCAAGGAGACATGGCCAGACGAGGCTATGGATTGTTCCCAGAGTGGGAACAAGATGAGGGACTCACCAGCAACGAGCCTGAGTGGACCGCCCATGTCTGGGGACTCTGCAGGGTCTATGAACATCCAGAGAACCCTCAGATATACCCTCAAAGAAAAAGAGTTCTGGATGGAATCAAACGCTACAGAACTGAGTCTTATTTGTATTTGTTTCCCATTGCTGCTGTAATGAATTACCACAAACTCAGAGGCTTACAATCCTTTCCAGTTCTGCAGGTCAGAAGCCAAAATGGGTCTCACTAGGCTAAGATCAAGCTGAGCTCCCATCCAGAGGTTCCCAGAGAGAACCCGTCTCCTTGCCACTCCAGCTCAGTGGTAAAGAACTCTTATGCCAATGCAACAGACGCAGCAGACTTGGGTTTGATCCCTGGGTTGAAAAGATCCCCTGGAGGAGAAAATGGCAACCCATTTCAGTATTCTTGTCTGGGAAATTCCGTGGACAGAGGAGTCTGGTGAGCTACAGTCCATGGGGTCACAAAAAGTCCAGCATGACTCAATGACCAAGCAAATAGATGACTGACAGTATTGTGATAGTTTCCGGTGGACAGGGAAGGGACTCGGCCATATGTATATGTATGTGCAGTGTATACATGCATCCTTTCTCCCCCAAAGTCCTCTCCCATCCAGGCTGCCACGTATCATTCACATGTATATGTATGTGCAGTGTATACACGTATCCTTTCTCCCCCAAACTCCTCTCCCATCCAGGCCGCCACGTACCAATCAGCAGAGTTTCCCATGCTCTACAGTGTCTTTCCTCCTTCAGTTCGCTTCAGTTCAGTCACTCAGTCGTGTCCGACTCTTTGCGGCCCCATGGACTGCAGCACACCAGGCCTCCCTGTCCATCCACAACCCCCGGAGTTTGCTCAAACTCATATCCATTGAGTCGGTGATGCCATCCAATCATCTCATCCTCTGTCATCAAGATGCCTGAAACAGCACCTACTGAAGGTACTGAAGTGTCATCTGAATGCCCCCTGCTTCACCAGCCCAGGCATACAGACAGTCATGTTGAAGTTTGTGATATAAATGTCTCTGGGGAGCTGCCACATGTCTTCATTTGGGACCTTCAGTCTTCCCCGCAAAATCCACCAACACCAGCCCTCAATCTGGGAGTCCCCAAGGGCTCTGATGTACCATTCCTGAGTCTTCCACAGCCTCTGACTTAAGGAAAGTCACTGTCCTGTGTGAATGTCCTCTGTGAAGTGCTGCTGCTTCTTCTTTTTTTTTTTTTTTTTCAAATGAATTGTGCTTTTTGTTTTTGCTTTTTTAACTTTTGTGCATGTTCAGTCGCTCAGTTGTGTCCGATTCTTTGCAACCCCATGGACTATAGTTCACCAGGCTCCTCCGTCCATGGGATTTCCCAGGCAAGAATACTGGAGGAGGTTGCCATTTCCTCCTGTAGATGATCTTCCTGACCCAGGGATCAAACCCAGGTCTATTGCATCTCCTACTTTGCAGGCAGATTCTTTACCACCAGAGCCACCTGGCAAGTCCCTTTTAACTTTTATTGGAGTATAATGGATTTGCACTGTTGTGTTAATTTCAGGTGTATAACAAAGTGAATCAGTTACACACACACACATACCCAGTTTTATTTAAGGTTCTCTTCCACTTAGGTCTTAAAGAGCGTTGACTAGAGTCCCCGCGCTCTGTAGGGAGCCCTTAGCTCTCTCTCTGTCTCTCTCACATGTACTAGTGTGCACTAGTCCCAGTCTAACTCATCTTCCACTCCTGTCCCCTGGGAACCACAAATTTGTTTTCTACATCTGTGACTCTGCTTCTGTTTTGTAAATACGTTCATCTGTCCCATTTTTTTTAGATGCCACATATAAGTGACGTCACATGATATTTTTGTGCAGCGCTTCACCACGGAGCCGGTGTCCTCGAGGGAAAGGCCAGTGTCCTTACGATGGGGCTGTCGACACTGCCAGCTCTGATGGACCAGGGGGGCCCTGCAGGAAGGAGAGGGATGCTGTCCCCGCCCGCTCAGTGCTTCCCTGGGTCATCGAGGGCCCACACAGCTCTGCTGAGCCCCCATCACACAAAAGCACAAAGAAAGAGCTCACTCAGCTTCTGGTTGTGCCCTTATACTCCTGAGCCGCAAATTATTCCAAGCAACAGGCCAGGAGACAACTGGACCCCGTCTCCCCTTCTCTCATCCTCCTCCCTGTGTTTCTCCTGTCTTTAGGAAGGCTCTAGATCACTTTTCTTCTGAAGCCAAAAAGTAAAGTAAGCTAATAGAAATCCTGCATGCCTATCAACTATTTCCCATTTAGACCAAGCAGGAGGGTCCCTGCTCTCAGCTCTGCAGGCCTTGCATATCATTCACATAAGCAAGATGTCAATAAACAGTCAGCGTCACCCAGGTGAATCTTGTCCTCAGGATCCGGTGCTCAGACCGACACCTCACCCCTCACACTGAACATCTGCTCTCATGACTGACACTGTTTGGGCCCTGGCAAGTGCTTGCCCATGTCGCTAGCCCTGGTCCTTAATTCAAAAGTCAACTGCCACAGACACAGAGAGTAAACATATGGACACTGAGCCAGGAAACAACCAGTGGGATGAATCTGGAGATTGGCATTGACATATATATGCACTGTGTGTGTGCATGCTAAGTTGTTCCAGTTGTGTCTGACTTGTTGAAGCCTTATGGACTGTAGTCTGCTAGGCTCCTCTGTCCATGTGATTCTCCAGGCAAGAATACTGGAGTGGGTTGACATGCCCTCCTCCAGGGGATCTTCTGACCCAGAGCCTGGCTTGTGCCCTTATACACCTGAGCCCAGAGATTGCACCCACGCCTCCTGTTCTCTGTATTGGCTGTTGGGTTCTTACCACTAGCGCCTCCTGAAGCCTCTATGTACACTCTGCTGCGCTGCACTAAGTGGCTTCAGTCATGTCCAGCGCTTTGCATCCCATGAACTGTAGCCCACAGGTTCCTCTGTCCATGGAATTCTGGACAAGGTTGCCATTTCCTTCTCCAGGGGATCTTCCTGACCCAGGGATTGAACCCTGGGTTTAATGCAGGGTCAAAGCAGGTTCTCCAGCATTGCTGGCAGAGTCTTTACCACCTGAACTGCCTGGGAAGCCTGATATATGTACACACAAAGCTGACTCAGTTTGCAGTACAGCAGAAACTAACACGATACTGTAATGCAACTATACGCCAATAAAAATTTTTAAAAATTAAAATATATAAATGAATTATGTCTATCTTTATTACTCAATCCTCAAACACTGCTAGCTCATGGAGAGAACTTCCAAATAACCACAAAAATAATATTTCATCATCTTTAATCATTTTCCAACTTGGTCATCTGAAACCTGAATTTTTGCTTTTTTATTACTGAATATTAATTTAATATTTGCTTGTAGTTATTGCTCTTACAGTATATAAGTCAAGGTGGCAGGACAGGGCTTGTTTTAGTTATTAGTTTGATTTCTATGCTTTCAATATTGAGACATCTAGTGGGTGGATCTCCGTTTGAACTCTTGGCCTGGATCCACAAGTGTTAGCGCATCCGCACATAAACATGCAGTGGAAGTGTGGGCCAAGGTTGCCATCTGAAGAACTCTACTTCACTGGGACCTGGGTAAACCCCCGGGAGACAGTGAAGGACAGGGAAGCCTGGTGTGCTGCAGTCCATGGGGTCTCAAAGAGTTGGACACGACTGAGCAACTGAACAACAACAACAAAACCTCTGAAGACTGCATCCTTTTTTTTAGCCCTTACCACCTCATTGGCACCTTTGTCTTGTAGCTGACCAGGGACACTGGGTCTTTTAACTCCTGAATAGGAAGCACCATGAACTTCAGAGCAACCAGACAGTGCAGAACACAAGGGTTGAGTTGGGAAAGCTAGTGATCCAGAGGACAGGTTGAAGCCCCCAGGCAGAGCTGAGAAGTCACAGCAAAGGCCGTGTGCCCCCAAATCCAAAATATTAACTATCTGACCCTTTCAGAAAATATTTGCCAAATCCTGGCATAGATCTTGAAGGATTTCACAAGCCAAGTTAAAGGATTAGGTTTTATCACAAAGACAATGATGAGCTCTGGGATGATTTAAACAAAACTGACATAGATTTACAACTTTAAAACCATCCCTCTGACTGCAAGGTAAAGGATGGAATAAGGAGGGAGAGGATGAAGACAGAGAGTCCAGGTTGGAGGCTGTACCAACGATCAGGTTAAAAATGGAGGGCAGCCTGGACTGGAGATGGTCAAGTTAAATGTTGTTGCTCAGTCATTCAGTCTTGTCTGATTCATTGCCACCCCATGGACTACATACAGCACACCAGGCTTCCCTGTCTTTCACCTTCTCCCAGAGCTTGCTCAAACTCTTTTCCATTGAGTCGGTGATGCCATCCAACTGTCTCATTCTCTGTCGTCTCCTTCTCCTCCTGCCTTCAATCTTTCCCAGCATCAGGGTCTTACCCAGTGAACTGACTCTTTGCATCAGGTGCCAAAGTATTGGAGCTGTAGCTTTAGCATCAGTCCTTTCAATGAATATTCAGGACTAATTTGCTTTATGATGGACTGGCTGGATCTCCTTGTGGTCCAAGGGACTCTCAAGAGTCTTCTCCAACACCACAATTCAAAAGCATCAGTTCTTAAGGGCTCAGCATTAATTATAGTCCAGCTCTCACATCCATACTTGATTCCTGGAAAAACCATAGCTTTGACTATATAGACCTTTGTCAGCTAAGTAATCTCTCTGCTTTTTAATATGCTGTCTAGGTTTGTCACGGGTTTTCTTTCAAGGAGCATCTTTTAATTTCATGGCTGCAGTCACATCTGCAGTGATTTTGAAGCACAAGAAAATAAAGTTTGTCACTGTTTCCATTGTTTCCCATATATTTGTGGACTCTTCTATGACTGTGTATAGTTTCAATGCTGCCCAGCCCAGAATTGGAGTGAAAGTATGAAAGTATTGAAGGTTATTGATTATAATGGGGACAACTATGGAGAAATAGAAGCAGCTGTGATGTAACAGAAAGAACGTTTACATGGAGTCAGAATTCCTGAGCTCTGTGAGTTCTGTTTGCTGTGAGGACTTTGAGTGAGTCATTAACACTCTCCTCTGTCAACTTTAGAAATATGATTAATAAAGATTTCTCAGATGGTTGTAATGGATATACGATAGTTACAACTTATAGAGTGAGTACTATATTTTATGTGAGGTACTTTACTGAATTTCTTAAATAACTCTGATAATTAAGGATCATTAACTGAGGCTTAGAGAATTGAGTTGTCCAGGCTCATGCAGTGGAGGGTCTGGAAATGCAAACCTGGGCTGAGTGTGACCCCAAAGTCTATGCTCCTTCCCCTTCTCTGTGCTGCCTGCCTTCATCTGGCCTGTCCTGGGAGTAGCGATATACCCTTCCCTGTCCAGGGACTGAGGACAGAGCTGATCTTGGTCACTGAGCACAGATCCTGGGTCCTTACTTCCTGTCTAAGAACCCTGACTCTACTGACCAGCCATGGAGTTTGAACAAGGCACTTAGGCTCTGGGCTCAGCATCCTCATCTGTGAAATGAGAACAGGAGCAGCTCCCTCCTCCCAGGTGCAGGGAGAGCCCAGGGGGTTAGGTTTCAGAGTCAGTAAGCAGGGTCATGAGGTGTGGGTAGGAGTCAGGCCTCCTTACAAATTCCCATGGACCCTGTAACTTCATGGTCTTTCTTCTGAAATCAGCTTCATAATCAATCTCACTTCAGAATGTAATCTTCAAACTCTAAGGAAGAGTAGGCGACGGGGCTTGTCGCTGGAGATGCTTCAGGTTTGTTCACATGGGTTTGGGCTCCTCTATGTCGTCTCACAGGTGGCGTCTCCCCCATTTGCAGGAGCATCTCCTTCTAAGCCTTGCAAGGGCCCCTTCAGTGATCTGAGCCAGGTACAAGCATGCAACTGACCTTCCTGTTCCATAGATTCCCCACAGGCCACGTTAGTGTGACCAGGATTGAAAAGGACCAAAGGTGTTAAAGACCAGTGTCTGCCCTCCTGGAGACACCTACATGTGACCAGCAGTGTGCTTGTTTGGCAGGCTGATGGTGTGCACCCCCTTGCCCTCTGCCATGTCAAGCACAAGTCCAAACTGCTTTCCCAGGAGACCAACACCCTAGATCTTTTCAGAACAGTAAGTACGCAATTAGGCTGTGATATCTCTGGACCTCAGTTTCCTCATCTGAAAACTGGAACATCATTAACTGGGTTGTGACAAGGATATAGTAATTTACAATGTAAAGTACTCAACATATAAAGTATTCATATTAACCACACAGATTGCAACTTGTTATTATTCATTCATTCACTATTTACATCAGTTCAGTGCAGTCACTCAATCATGTCTGACTCTTTGCGACCTCATGGACTGCAGCACTCCAGGCTTCCTTATCCATCACCAACTCCCAGAGCTTGCTCAAACTCATGTCCATCAAGTTGGTGATGCCATCCAACCATCCAACTATTTACATTATACCTTAGAATTCAGTTTCTTTCATTTGTAAAATGGAGGCAAAACAATACACCAATTTAACATTATCATTAATATTTTAAAGTTAACATATATGAGGAGGGTATAAAGGTCCTTGTGAACTTGAAATTTTAAGTACTATGATGTCTTTAGATAATTAGTCCTACCTGGGTGAAGACCTTATTTTTATTCTGAGCTTTTGTTGAATTTCTGGCCCATATCAGTGCTTAGCAGGTCTGTAAAATCATTGTGGTCATAAGGTATCATGCCTAAAGAGAATCAACCCTCTCGGGTCCCGAGAAAGCAATTGAGTGGTCCAAGGTTGCACAGCAGTAAAATTACCTACATATCAGATTTTAAAGTTTGTAAAATATTTTCCCCTTCATTTCGTGCAACATTATCACATCATTACACGTGGATAAAAATACTAGTATCTATATCTCAAGTGAGCACATAGTGTCAGCAAAGCACATTGGAATGGGTTGACTTATTCAATGTGTCTGTACAGTTCAGTTCAGTTGCTTGATCATCTCCGATTCTTTGCAACCCCATGAACTGCAGCATGCCAGGCCTCCCTGTCCATCACCAACTCCCGGAGTTTACCAAAACTCATGTCCATTGAGTCAGTGATGCCATCCAACCATCTCATCCTCTGTCATCCCCTTCTCCTCCTGCCCTCAATCTTTCCTAGCATCAGGGTCTTTTCAAATGAGTCAGTTCTTTGCATCAGTTTCAGCTTCAGCATCGGTCCTTCCAATGAATATTCAGGACTGATTTCTTTTAGGATAGACTGGTTGGATCTCCTTGTAGTCCAAGAGACACTTAAGAGACTTCTCCAACACCACAGTACAAAAGTATCACTTCTTCGGTGCTCAGCTTTCTTTATAATCCAACTCTCATATCCATACATGACTACTGGAAAAACCATAGCCTTGACTAGATGGACCTTTGTTGACAAAGTAATGTCTCTGCTTTTTAATATGCTGTCTAGGTGGGTCATAACTTTCCTTCCAAGGAGTAAGCATCTTTTAAATTTCATGGCTGCAGTCTCCATCTGCAGTGATTTTGGAGCCCCCAAAAATAAAGTCTGACAATGTTTCCCTATCTATTTGCCATGAAGTGATGGGGCCAGATGCAATGATCTTAGTTTTCTGAATGTTGAGCTTTAAGCCAACTTTTTCACTCTCCTCTTTCACTTTCATCAAGAGGCTCTTTAGTTCTTCTTCACTTTCTGCCGTAAGGGTTGTGTCATCTGCATATCTGAGGTTATTGATATTTCTCCAGCAATCTTGATTCCATCTTGTGCTTCATCCAGCCCAGCATTTCTCGTGATATACTCTGCATATAAGTTAAATAAGCAGGGTGACAAGAAACAGCCTTGATGTACTCCTTTTCCTATTTGGAACCAGTCTATTGTTCCATGTCTAGTTCTAACTGTTGCTTCCTGACCTGCATACAGGTTTCTCAAGACGCAGGACAGGTGGTCTGGTATTCCCATCTCTTTCAGAATTTTCCATAGTTTATTGTGATCCACACGGTCAAAGGCTTTGGCATAGTCAATAAAGCAGAAATTGATGTTTTTCTGGAAGTCTCTTGCTTTTTCGATGATTCAATGTGTACACCTGTCCTAATATGTTTGTCCCATTCAGTTACAGAAGGAATTTGATTTCAAGAAGTAAAGGCTGTCTGAGATTGTAAAGTGGGAGAATGAGAGACCACTGACATGAAATCAGGCTTCAGCTGTGGGGACAACTATGAGAGCTCCTGCTTCTTACTGAAGTTCTCAGTAAGTTTTCAGGTGAGGGCCACAGTAGTGACCAAGTCCTCCAGGCCTCCCTGGTGGGCATAGGTGGACCCACACCCCTCAGGCTCCCTGACATGGAGCCTGAGGGGCTTATGCTGGCAGGGCCTGGGGACAGGAGCAGCCACTCCAGCAACCACCACACTGAGCCTGTACCAGGCTATGCTGCAAGCCTGCTTGCCTTTGTTCTCCGGGTCCTGCAGACAGGTCTGCAGGAAACAGGGTCCGTGAATCCCATTCTGATGGTGTTCTATGGAATTTCCATGATGCCCCTTTCAGCCCTGTTCGGAGCATATGACTAGTCAGTCCGTGCTATCATCAGCCTACAAGCAGGCTGAGAGGTTGAGTGGGTAGTGAATCAAAACTAGAATTCATATCTTAAGGTTCTTTCCCTTCAACTTTCTGCATAAAAGTGAGAACAAGGCAGAGAGAATAGCTGGAGTTCAGGGAAAGAAGAGGGTAAGGGCTCATAGAGAAAACTGGGGGGTTTTCTATTAATTAGTGGAGCTTTGATGGATGAGGAAGTATGTAAAAATTACAGAGGGGACAGAACACATCTGGAAAATAAGGTGACAAAACAGTGAGATTGAGAAGAGAAAAGGTGATCAGCAGAAACACATTTAGACAATAAAGAAAATGAACTGAAGGTTGCAGGTTATCATGTCCTAGAGACAATGTTTGGAATTAAAGTAGCTGGTCTCATCAATTCTGCTTAAACAAGGCTGTATGACTAGCTGATTCTCCTCAGTTTCCTGATCCATAAATTGGTATATATGCTAATTCTTAATGTTACAGTGGACATGAAATTTAATACCATTTCAAGAAATCATTGTGTGAGCTATTTAATACAGTATGAATGTAAGCATACACCCCTGCCATCAATTTATCCCTTCAACTGCCTCTGTATTTGAGGTCTAGCTCACAGATACTATCTTCAGCATTCTTTGACCTTTCTAGTCCTAGATGAATGCTTAAATGTGGAGTCACTCATTCACAAAACATTCAGGGGGCCCTCAGGGCTTTGAGCTGGGCCTGGACTTCTGAGAATGAATGGGTATGGGCTAGGCTCCCAAAGCTCACAGCACAGGGGCAGGCTAAACAAATGATTCCAAACAGGAGAGTTGCCTATTAGAGCTCAGAGGAGGAGCTGTTACTCCTCCTGCAAGAAGGAGCATTTGAAATGATGCCCAGATGATGAGTTTCTACTCAAAAGTGGGTAACCTATGTGAAGTCCTTCAGTTATTTTCTTATTTGTTGCTTTTCAGTCATAAACCTGAGGCTTGTCAGGGCTGCAAGTTGCTTCGTCTTGTTGGTGTGGGAGGTTCTGAGGTAGGGATCCTGTCACCTTCTTTATCCTGGACCGCGCACTCTACAAACTTTCCAACAAGTCCTTAAGCTTCTTCATCTTCGACCGTCCACTCTACAAACTGCCCAACATATCCTTAAGCTTCCCTTAGTCAGATGTCTCAGCATATCCCTCCCTAGCACAGCACAAAAGAACTGAAGTTGAAAACACCTCTCATATGAATGCTATAAAGATATATGAATAAACTTCATAGAACAATGGAAGTTTTAATCAGTTTGTAAGGGATTTGGAGAACATGCTTTGGATTAGATTGCACTAACAGTGATACTCTGATCTCAGGCATATAATCGAATGTTTTTTACCTCATTTTTAAAATCTATAGTGGTGATAGCTATATACCTACTTATAGGCCAGACAGTTAGGGTCTTGAGGAAGAGTTTTAAGAGCTCCCAGGCCGAGGTATTCAGGGTCTCCGAGGTTAAGGAAATTTGGTCTCTCTATGGGTGCTATTTTTAGGGTGCCTCAGGCTGAGGGGAACTGGGGTTACTCTAGGTATTTGAGGGTTGCAGCATTAGGGGATTCAGTGTTTCTGTGGGTGAAGGGACTTGTAGTCCCTAAAGCTGATGAGACGCAAGCCCCCTTCAGGTTAGGACCCAAGTTACTCAAAGCTGATGGGATCCAACCTTCCATCCTAAAGGAGATCAGTCCTGAGTGTTCATTGGAAGGACTGATGCTGAAGCTGAAACTCCAATACTTTGGCCACCTCATGCGAAGAGTTGACTCATTGGAAAAGACCCTGATGCTGGGAGGGATTGGAGGCAGGAGGAGGAGGGCAGGACAGAGGATGAGATGGGTGGATGGCATCACCCACTCGATGGACATGAGTTTGAGTAAACTCCGGGATTTGGTGATGGACAGGGAGGCCTGGCGTGCTGTGATTCATGGGGTCGCAAAGAGTCAGACACGACTGAGCGACTGAACCAAACTGAACTGAACCCTGGAATTTGAAGCCATCAGGCTAAGGGTTTGCGAGGGTTGCACAGGGCACGTTCCCGTCAGCCTCCCCGCTGTCCTGCGGCGCTGCCCGCCCTGTCTGGGGTGCGCTAGTAGCTCAGCGACATCCAGTCCTCCCGCGCTGAGGCGAAGTGAAGGGCCTGCAGCCCGCCTGTACCCTGTCAGCCACAAGCGATCAATCGATCAATCGGCGTTGTGACCGAGGCAGTCTGGCCAATAGGCGCCAGGATGGTTCGGAGCTGGATGGAGGCCCCGCCCCACCGCTCGGGGACTGGCTGCTCTGGGGGCGTGTCTGTCAGGAAGCCTCCAGCGCGCAGGCGCATCTTGGCCATTTCCTTTGCTTGTTTTCAGGCATGGCCTCTTAGGCCTGGATCCTCAAGTGGGCGGGTTGTCCTCAGGCTGGATGTTTCCTTCCAGTGCCCTCAACTGGAATCTCGGCTCTGCCAGACTGTAGTCGTGCTCCCGGACTTTCTCCTAGGCCCACCTGTGCCCTACCTTATCAAATCCAGTTTTGGCAAGAACTCTATGTGGTGAGTACTGCGTTATTCAGGGGAAAACGGTGTAATTAACTACATTCTGATGAGACACAAGATAAACACCGTGTGGTCAAAGATTTAAACACAACGCGTGGAATAAGGATGTTAGAGAAAACTTGGAGGATTTTTAACCTGAAAGTAGAAGTGGCACTGATGAGCCATCTGTATATTTAATGTAGGTATGAAAAGCCTTCAGAAATGAGGTATAAATAAAACCTCAAAGTCTTCTAAGTGTTTTCTGTAAAACGAGGCATCGATCTGGAGGACAGTGGATCCACAGAGCTGAGTTTGCTTGACACCTACTGGCTTCACAAGATAAAATAGGGCCACTATATCTGGCCCTTAGCTAGCTTTGCTCACAGAAAAGTAACATGATTTCCATGTAATGGAAGCAAGGCGACTGACTGTAGGATTAGTATCAAGTGGTGGTTGGGAGTCTGGATGGAGAAATGTTACCAGAAAAGTGACTTTACCTCTTGGTGGGTGTTGAGCCAGCAGATGCAACCCAGCCAAAGCTCATGGGAAGGAAAAGTGTATTACTTGCAGAACTATGGAGAACACCATGGAGCTTTCCAGAGTAGTGTCTCTGTAAACCGCAAAGTTGGGTAAGCTTTAATCTATGAGTACAGGCATGTTCAGGCTTCAGTGGTGACTCAGATGGTAAACAGTCTCTGCACAGCAGAAGACCCGGGTTCAACCCCTAAGTGGGGAAGATCCCCAGAGGAGGGCGGGGCAGTCCACTTCAGTATTCTTGCCTGGAGAATCCTGTGGACAGAGGAGCCTGGTGGTCCATGGGGTTGCAAAGAGTCATGCATGAGTGAGTGACTAACACTTTAACTTTACAGGCATGTTCATTAAGGGTCTTGGGCTGTGGCAGACTCCAAGCTTCAGTTGATTCAAGTCTTGAGAGTCAGAACCAGTCACCATCAGCATCCCTTACATTCCAGCTGGTCTGGTATACATATAGATATCTATTCTTGATATAGATATAGATATAGATATCTATTCGTCTTCATATTCTTCCCCTTTATCAGTTCAGTTCAGTCACTCAGTCATGTCCAACTCTTTGCGACCCCATGGACTGTAGCACTCCAGGCCTCCCTGTCCATCACCAACTGCCAGAGTTTACCCAAACTCATGTCCATTGAGTCAGTGATGCCATCCAACCATCTCATCCTCTGTTGTCCCCTTCGCCTCCTGCCTTCAATCTTTCTCAGCATCAGGGTCTTTTCAAATGAGTCAGCTCTTCACATCAGGTGGCCAAAGTATTGGAGTTTCAGGTTCAACATCAGTCCTTCCAATGAACACTCAAGTCTTATCTCCTTTAGAATGGACTGGTTGGAATCCCTTGCAGTCCAAGGGACTCTCAAGAGTCTTCTCCAACACCACAGTTCAAAAGCATCCATTCTTCAGTGCTCAGCTTTTTTTATAGTCCAAGTCTCATGTCCATACATGACTACTGGGAAAACCATAGCCTTGACTAGACATATCTTTGTTGGCAAAGTAACGTCTCTGCTTTTTAATATGCTGTCTAGGTGAGTCATAACTTTTCTTCCAAGGAGTAAGTGTCTTTTAATTTCATGGCTGCAATCACCATCTGTGGTGATTTTGAAGCCCCCCCTCCCCCAAATAAAGACAGCCACTGTTTCCCCATCTATTTGCCATGAAGTGATGGGACCGGATGCCATGATCTTAGTTTTCTGAATGTTGAGCTTTAAGCCAACATTTCAGTCTCCTCTTTCACTTTCATCAAGAGGCTCTTTAGTTCTTCTTCGCTTTCTGCCATAAGGGTGATGTCATCTGCATATCTGAGGTTACTGATATTTCTCCCGGCAATCTTGATTCCAGCTTGTGCTTCATCCAGCCCTGTATTTCGCATGATGTACTCTGCATATAAGTTAAATAAGCAGGGTGACAATATATAGCCTTGATATACTCCTTTCCTGATTTGGAACCAATCTCTTGTTCCATGTCTGGTTCTAACTGTTGCTTCTTGACTTGCATACAGATTTCTCAAGAGGCAGGTCAGGTGCTCTGATATTCCCATCTTTTGGGAATTTTCCACAGTTTATTCTGACCCACACAGTCAAAGACTTTGGCATAGTCAATAAAGCAGAAATAGATATTTTTTTCTGGAACTCTCTTGCTTTTTCAATGATCCAGCCGATGTTGGCAATTTGATATCTGGTTCCTCTGCCTTTTCTAAAACCAGCTTGAACATCTGGAATTTCACAGTTCACATATTGCTGAAGCCTGACTTGGAGAATTTTGAACATTGCTTTGCTAGCGTGTGAGATGAGTGCAATTGTACAGTAGTTTGAGCATTCTTTGGCATTGCCTTTCTTTTGAATTGGAATGAAAACTGGCTTTTCCAGTCCTGTGGCCACTGCTGAGTTTTCCAAATTTCCTGACACATTGAGTGCAGCACTTTCACAGCATAATTCTTTAGGATCTAAAATAGCTCAACTGGAATTCCATTATCTCTACTAGCTTTGTTCGTAGTGATGCCTCCTAAGGCCCACTTGACTTCACATTCTAGGATGTCTGGCTCTAGATGAGTGATCACACTATCATGACTGTCTGGTTCATGAAGATCTTTTTTTGCACAGTTTTTCTGTGTTTTCTTGCCACCTCTTCTTAGTATCTTCTGTGTCTGTTAGGTCCATACCATTGCTGTCCTTTATTGAGCCCATCTTTGCATGAAATGTTCTCATAAGCAAAAGCTTTAAGGTTGCTATTGCAGGGAATGGCCCCAAGGTGTCAGGACTTTTTCATGCCCAGTTGTGATTACCTTGAAAGCAAAAACTTCCAAGTTTTAACTCAAGACTGTAATTTAATATGGAATGTACCTGAAGAAACACCCAAAAGCTTGTGTGTTCTTCCTGAACATTCTTATTTATTTATTTTAATAATTTAATGTATTTTTTCACCATACCATGTGGCATGTGGGATTTTTTGTTCCCCGACCAAGTATTGAACCCTCGCCCCCTGCATTTGAAGCACAGAATCTTAACCACTGGACTGCAGGGAAGTCCCCCTAAGCATTATTTTTTTAAATTAGCCTTTATTTCCTATTGTAGTAACATTGATATACTATGTGTTGCTGGTGGCACTGAATGTATTTTCTATTCTGTTGTTGTTCAGTTGCCAAGCCAAAAGCATTCCCTTTTCTCCAGGCCCTGTTATACTGGCAAGACATCTATTTGTATATACATAAGTGTATAAATGTAAATATCTAGGTACATAGATATAGAAATGTCTATATAGAGATATAAATGTCTAGGTACATAGATATACAAATGTCTATATGCATAGAAATGTACATTCTAGGTACATAGATGTACAAATACCTAGGTTCATAGAGACATAACATATCTATATACATAGGCATATAAATAACTATGTACATATAGACATAAATATCTATGTACATACAGATATAAATATCTATTATAGATACATATAGACATAGATATCTATATACATAGACATGTAAATATCTGTATACGCAGAGGATGGTTACACAGTGGACAATGAAAGAGACCACCTTATAGACAAAATAAGTGATACAGATAGTGGCATTTATAAGAGCATACTAGGAGAGAGCAACATAAACAATTTCAAACAAAGAGAACACAGCTAAGCAAGATGCATGTGACTAGTTTTAATCTGATGGCACTAAACCAACAAGTCCACAGGGGGTCAGTAGATGATGGCAAAGTCTGGAAGGGTGAGATAGTGAAAACAAATTAAATGTTTCATCTTTGTTTACAAAGTATACCTTATAAATTTATGGATTCATACTTGTTACCTCCTTAAATATGTATCATCCTATATATCCTCATATGCCCACATGCAAACTGTTTCAACTCAAATCAAGCATAACTCCAACTTGTTGCAACTCTAGTTAGTCAATTGTTGCAATTTCATGAAAAAGGCACATTGTGATTCTTTTGTATAGACCAGTAATGGTTGGGATTTCTGTCTAATGTTTTTTAGGGTCCTTAGAAATCATTTAAAATTTCAACACTTCTCCCTGCTTCACCTTGTTCTGATTCAATTGACATTGGAAAAGTTATGGAAAGAGTGTTTAATATAATCTGAACTCACCAGGTATCTATTGTTTGGTGTACATGAAGATCTGAGAAGTAGACTTTGATGGATGTAAAAAGAAAAATTGTGGATATAGAACATAATTAGAAATTGCGAGAGTCATTTGACCAGAAAGCAATCACAATGGATCAACTTCATCTCCCACACCCATGAGGACAAGTTTATATTGGTAATAACATCAGCAACTGAGGAGTTAAAGTGTTATCACTGTGAAAATTGATTATGAAAATAAATCTATGAAATGTTTTCATACATAGAACACAACTTTCCAAGAGGCTTTAAGTTTCAGGTAAATGTTTTATTATTTGAAATCTTGAGTGGATTACAGACTCTGTAAGTTTTACAGACTGTTCAAAGTTACATTCTGTTCCATCCCAGACTGAATGCATTACCTTTTGGTTCATGCACTTGTGACATCCTTAATCAGACTTAGAGACAATCTGTGTTGGAGAGTGTTCTAAACCAATGTGTGCGTACCAGCTGCAGGTCTGACAAGAAACATTCACTCTCATGTTGTTGTAGTTGCTGTTCAGTTGCTAAGTTGTGTCTGACTCTTTGTGACCCCATGGACTGCAGCACGCCAGGAATCCCTGCCCATCACCATCTCCTGGAGATTGTTCAAACTGCTGTCCGTTGAATCAGTGATGCCATCCAACCATCTCTTCCTCTGTCATCCCCTTCTCCATTTGCCTTCAGTCTTTCCCAGCATCAGGGTCTTTTCCAGTGGGTCGGCTCTTCACATCAGGTGGCCAAAGGATTGGAACTTTGGTTTCAGCATCAGTCCTTCCTATGAATGTTCAGGGCTGATTTCCTTTAGGATTGACTGGTTTGATCTCCTTGCAGACCCAGGGACTCTCAAGAGTCTTCTCTAGCACCACACTTCAAAAGCATTAGTTCTTCAGTGCTCTGCCTTCTTTGTGGTCCTACTCTCACATCCATACATGACTACTGCAAAAACCAGTAGCTTTTACTCTCACATATGGGATATCAAATTTGTTTTTACATATTGCCTGCTATATTTAGGCTCTTGGTTCATACTTCATGTAACCATGTAGTGTTGTATTTAAATTCAACTTGAAACAAAGCTTTAAGAATGTTTTGCCTACCAGTAGCGTTCTATTTTCACCAGCACCTCTTACCTTGGTGTGACATCTCAAAAGTCAGAAACTCTTACATGTTGATATGAAAATCAATTTCATTTTAGCAGAGTTTAAACAGAGAAGTGAAGAAATCAGGGTGCCTATTTTATCAGGTTTCTCCAGGCAGAAAATTGAAGCTTGATGTTGTTCAGTTGCTCAGTCGTGTCCAACTCTTTGCAACCCCATAGACTGCAGCATGCTGGGCTTTCCTGTCCTTCACCATCTACCAGAGTTTGCTCAAACTCATGTCCATTAGGTCAGTGATGCTATCCAACCATCTCGTCCTCTGTCATCCCCTTCTCCTCCTGCCCTCAGTCTTTGAAATTGAAACTGTTAGAAGGCAGAGTTCATGCAGCTTATGGACTCCTTGACTCAATTTTTTTGGCAAGAATTTTCTTACCAAATTTCTTACTTATTTTTTCAAGTGTGACCTTTCATTCATATAATAGCAAATAACAGAATTAGAAGAAACTAATTTGAAATGATGGATTGTTTCTACCCTGACAGTCTGAACACAAAGGAACCAATGGGAACCACAAAGATCTGGGGGCCAAGCTTTTAAGAATTTTTAGGTTGGCAAATACTAACTAATATGCTTTCAATTTCAACAATTTTTATTCTGATAAAGAATATCCTTTTCTAGAAGGCTTCCAGTGTGGCTGCCTCCTGCTGGAAGCCTGGGCGAAGGAATCAGGGTACTTTCTGTCTGTCTTTACAAGACACTGGTCTCAACCCTAAGAAATCCCTGGATCTCCCCTGGATCCTGACCACCACGTGCCCAAAGATACTGATAACAGTTTTGTTTTGCCTGTTAAAGTGTTTAATGATAAAGATTCTTTCGGTTTCCTGATGTGGGTGACATGTGGAGCCCAGTAATTTTTTCTTTAAGAAGCTTACTTGCTAGCTCCCACATGAGGGTGAGGCCCCTGTCCAATGATAAGAGACGCTGCATGTGTATGACCTGTGCCTCCAGGGAAAACAACTTTACGCTAGTTTAAACCTGACTAAGTTCTGTCTGCATGGTAGATTTAGACCTCTGTGTCTTGTCTAGGGGCTTCCCTGGTGGCTTAGATGGTAAAGAATCTGCATGCAGTGCAGGAGACCTGGGTTTGGTCTCTGGATCAGGAAGATCCCCTGGGGAAGGGAATGGAAACCGATTCTAGTATTCTTGCCTGCAGAATCCCATGGACAGAGGAGGCTGGAGGGCTACAGTCCATGTGGTCACAGTCAGAAATGTCTGAACAATGAACACTTTGACTTTTCAATCGTGTCTGCAGTGATTATGTTTAGACAAGACTGCTTGCTTTCTGCAATGAGAATATTGACACCTGACCATGTTCTGTGTGCACGAGGACGTGGAGACCTGGGTGCGGACTGGGTCTGGCCTCCGTCCTGGAAAACTCCGTGCCTGTGTCTGAATGTCAGTGCTCAGAGGTCTGGGGTCTGGAGCTGAGGTGGGCCTCTCTGGGTAATGTGCCCTCCTCTGAGTGGGGTTCCATGGCCCTCCCAGGGGTCAGTGCTGCAGTAGGGCTCTTAGTCTTTCCTCCTGCCAGGCTCACCTGCCCTGAGGCTCATGGAGACTCCTCAGGTGGGCTACTTGGTAATTATTCCAGTGTTTCAGCACATTCAGTTTGAGTAGGGAGGCAGGTTCACCTGGTTAATTGATTCCAGGGTACAAGGATCAGGCAAAAAACCAACGGGCAGCAGGTGAATTTGCTGTGATCGCCTTCCCATCGGCCGTCCCTGCTTAGCAGAGACCAGACCTGCCCCTCGTCTTCTAGCCCTGCGCCTGGTGTGTTTTCTCAACACCTCAGTGGGAAAACAAAGAATGGAGCCTGCTGGAACCAAGGCAGTGTGTTCAGCATTATCGTGACAGCTGTAAAAACAGTATCAGACAGAACGAAAGGGCAGCAGAGGGGGACTTCTCTGGGACGAGAGACGTTTCTAGGAACCCACTTGTTTCCACCTTTGGGGCCCAGCCATCAGGGACCTGGTGTCCTAACCAAGAGTCATGCGGCCCCAGATGCAGGGTTCGGGGACTGTGTGGGTCTCACCCCATGCACACGGGTCCGGATCCTGTGCCCAGAGACCCCGTGTCTGCTCTTCACCTCTGTGTTTCTTGCCCCTTGGAGATCCCCAACATCTGAATGGAGGGTGTTGCCCTGATTAACCTGTGGTCTTTCTCTTCTCTTCATCTTGTGACATACACATGAGGTCAGGCACCTTTGAATGGGTTGCTGCTCTGTGTTCTGCTGAGTGAAAACCTTTGGTGGTGTCATATTAATATCATAGTGTATCACAGACCTAATCTGTAGGGTCGCCACTGTCTGGGGTCCCATAGATGGATTTTCAGTAATTTAATTTTTATTTCCTATTGGATTCAGGTTGATTTCCATTGTTTTATTAGTTTTAGTTGTACAGGAACTTAATTTGATTTTACATAAGAGTGAATCTATTTTTTTTCCATTTTTTTCCTCATATAGATTATTACAGTCTCTTTAGTAGAGTTCCCTGTTCTTTTCACTAGGTCCTATTTGCTTATTAATTTGTTAGATCTTAGTGTGTATATAAATCCTAAACTCTTAATTACCCTTTCTTTATAACTTTGTTTTGATAATCATGATTTGATTTTCTCAGGCTGTGAAGTCCATTTTGTACATTAGTCATTGGTATGAATTTATAGACTACGCCTGTAAGTGATATCTCATGATATTTGTCTTTCTGTCTCTGAGTTCCCTCACTTGGTGCGATGATTTCTTAGTACACCCATGCTGCTGACAGCATCCTTGTTTCACTCTGTTTTATGGTTGAGTGGTGTTCCAGCTGTAGATGTACCGCCTTGTCTTCACTTTACTTTCAGTGGACCTTTTGGTGGATTCCATGTCTTGCCTATTGAAATAGCACTGCCCTGAAAATCAAGGTGCACGTGTCATTTTGAATGGTGATTTTCTGTGGACCTACACTTCCCTAATAGCTCAGTTGGTAAAGAATCCAGCTGCAATGCAGGAGACCCCAGTTCGATTCCTGGGACAGGAAGATCCACCGGAGAAGGGGTGGGCTACCCACTCCAGTATTCTTGGGCTTCCTTTGTGGCTCAGCTGGTAAAGAATCTGCCTGCAATGCGGGAGACCTGGACTTGATCCCTGGGTTGGGAAGATCCCCTGGAGAAGGGAAAGGCTACCCACTCCAGTGTTCTGGCCTGGAGAATTCCATGGACTGTATAATCCATAGGATTGCAAAGTGTCAGACATGACTGAGTGCCTTTCACTTCACATTCTCTGGACCTAGGCCCATGAGTGGGAGTGCAGGGTCATATGACACCTCTATGTCTTGTATTTCTTGGAAGCTTCATGCTGTTTTCCATAGTGGCTTCACCATTTACATTCCCAAAAACATTGTAAGAGGATTTCATTTTCTGCATATTCTTTGCAGATCTTTTATTTTATTTATTTATTTAATCTTTATTCTTTGTAGATCATTTTGATGATGGCCACTGTGACCAGCATGAGGTGATACCTTATTGTAGTTTTGATTGGCATTGATTTAATAATTATTGGTGTGGAGTATCTTTCCGTGTGCTTTTATTATTTTATACTTTGTGAGTACAATTTATCTCTTGAAACTGGCTTCTTGAAACTTGGCCCTGTTTGGAATTCTTTTCTGGTGAAATACCCCGGACATTTCTTGAGGGCAGATGTCATTTAAAGCCCTGTCAAACTTGTGACTATTTAGAGCCCTTCAGCACCTGTTTTATGGCTTCCCTGCTCACTCAGTGGTAAAAGAATCCACCTGCAATGCAGGAGACTTTCAGGAGACCTGGGCTCAATCCCTGGGTTGGGAAGATTCCCTGAAGAAGGAAATGGCAAACCACTCCAGTATTCTTGCCTGGAGAATCCCATGGACAAAGGAGCCTGGCAGGCTACAGTCCATGGGGTTGCAAAGAGTTGGACATGACTGAGCAACTAAACAACAGCAGCAGTACCGGTTTTGACAATTAAATATTGATCTGCACCAGCTAATTACTTTCCATTTTGGTAACCATAAGTTTCTGAGTCTGTGAACCTGTTTGCCTTTTGTAATGATGTTCATTTGTATCCATTTTTAGATTCCACAGAAGTGATACTCTCTATTATCTGTCTTTCCCTTTCTCAGTTATTTCACTTAGTTTGATCACCTCTAGTTTCTTCCCTGTAACTGGAAATGGCATTATTTCATCCTTTTTTGTGTCTGAGCAATATTGCATTGTGTATATGTACCTCATTTTTTGTATCCGTTCGTCTGTCCCTGTACACTTAAGCTGCTCCCCTGTCTTGGCTATTGTACCTAGTGCTGCCATGATCTTTGGAGTGCAGGTGTCTTTTAAAATTTTGCTTTTTTTTCTGGATCTACTTCTAGGTATTGGATTTCTGGGTCACTGGGTACCTCTATGCTTAGTTTTTAAAAGAACCTCCATAATGTTCTACCTAATGGGTGTACCAATTTACATTCCCACCAACAGTGTAGGAGGGTTTCTTTCTTTCCACACCCTCTGCAGAATTTATTGTTGTAGGTTTTTGATGTGGCCATTCTGACCAATGTGAGGTGATGCCTCATGGTACATTTTATTTGCCTTTCTCAAAGAACTAGTGATGCTGAGCATCTTTTCATGTGCTTTATGACCGTCTCTGTGACCTCTTTAGAGAAACATGCATTTAGACCTTTGGCTGCTTTTTGTTGTTGTTGTTGAGTTTTTTTTTTTTTTTTAATTGAGCTATACTAATAATTTGTGTGTGTTGGAGAGAAAGTTCTTGTGGAATCAACCCTGAATATTCTTTGGAAGGACTGAAGCTGAAGCTCCAATCTTTTGGCCATGTGATGCAAAGAATTGACTCATTGGAAAAGACCCTGAGGCTGGGAAAGATTGAGGACAGGAGGAGAAGCAGTCAGCACAGGATGAGATGTTTGGATGCCTTTACCCACTCAACAGACATGAGTTTGAGCAAACTTCCAGAGATAGTGAGGGACAGGGAGGCCTGGTGTGCTGCAGTCCATGAGGTCACAAAGAGTCAGACATGACTTAGCAACCGAACAACTACAAAAACCTGAATCCTCGTGAATATTAACTGCCTAGCAATTCAGCTGGCATTTAATATTCAGCTGTATAGTATGAAAAGACAAAAATATATGACACTGAAAGATGAATTCCCCTGGTTGGTAGGTGCTCAATATGCTACTGGAGAAGAGTGAAGAAATAAATCCAGAAGGAATGAAAAGGCTAAGTAAAAACAGAAACAGTTGGGGGTGTGTCTGGTGGTATAAGTAAAGTCCGATTCTGTAAAGAGCAATATTGCATAGGAACCTGGAATGTTAGGTCCATGAATCAAGGCAAATTGGAAGTGGTCAAAGAGGAGAGGACAAGAGTGAACATCGACATTCTAGGAATCAGCGAACTAAGGTGAACTGGAATGGGTGAATTTAACTCAGATGACCATTATATCTACTACTGCAGGCAGGAATCCCTTAGCAGAAGTGGAGTAACCATCATAGTCAACCAAAGAATCTGAGATGCAGTAATTGGATGCAATCTCAAAAACGACAGAATGATCCCTGTTCGTTTCCAAGGCAAACCATTCAATATCACGATAATCCAAGTCTATGCCCCAACCAGTAACGATGAAGAAGCTGAAGTTGAACAGTTCTATGAAGACCTACAAGACCTTCTAGAACTAACACCCAAAAAAGATGTCCTTTTCATTATAGGGGACTGTGATGCAAAAGTAGGAAGTCAAGAAATACCTGGATTAACAGGCAAATTTGGCCCTGGAGTACAGAATGAAGCAGGGCAAAGGCTAATAGAGTTCTTCCAAGAGAATGCACTGGTCATAGCAAACACTGTCTTCCAACAACACAAGAGAAGACTCTACACATGGACATCAACAGATGCATGACACTGAAATCAGATTGATTATATTCTTTGCAGCCAAAGATGGAGAAGCTCTATACAGTCAGCAAAAACAAGACCGGGAGCTGACTGTGACTCAGATCACGAACTCGGTATTGCCAAATTCAGAGTGAAATTGAAGAAAGTGGAGAAAACCACTAGACCATTCAGGTATGACCTAAATCAAATCCCTTATGACTATACAGTGGATGAGAGAAATAGATTTAAGGGACTAGATCTGATAGACAGAGTGCCTGATGAACTATGGATGGAGGTTCATGGCATTGTAGAGGAGACAGTGATCAAGACCATCCCCAAAAATACAGAAAAGAAAAAGAAATACAAAAAAGCGAAATGGCTGTCTGAGGAGGCCTTACAAATAGCTGTGAAAGAGGGAAGTGAAAAGCAAAGGAGAAAAGGAAAGATATATGCATTTGATGCAGAGTTCCAAAGGATAGCAAGGAGAGATAAGAAAGCCTTCCTCAGCAATCAGTGCAAAGAAGTAGAGGAAAACAATAGAATGGGAAAGACTAGAGATCTCTTCAAGAAAATTAGAGATACCAAGGGAACATTTTATGCAAAGATGAGTTCAATAAAGGACAGAAATGGTAGGGACCTAAGAGAAGCAGAAGATATTAAGAAGAGGTGGCAAGAATACACAGAAGAACTGTACAAAATAGATCTTCATGACTCAGATAATCATGATGGTGTGATCACTCACCTAGAGCCAGACATCTTGGAGTGTGAAGTCAAGTGGGCCTTAGGAAGCATCACTATGAACAAAGCTAGTGGAGGTGATGAAATTCCACTTGAGCTATTTCAAATCCTAAAAGATGATGCTGTGAAAGTGCTGCACTCAATATGCCAGCAAATTTGGAAAACTCAGCAGTGGCCACAGGACTGGAAAAGGTCAGTTTTCATTCCAATCCCAAAGAATGGCAATGCTAAAGACTGCTCAAACTAGCCCAAAACTGCACTCATCTTATATGCTTACAAAGTAATGCTTAAAATTCTCCAAGCCAGGCTTCAGCAATACGTGAACCGTGAACTTCCAGATGTTAAAGCTGGATTTAGAAAAGGCAGAGGAACTAGAGATCACATTGCTAACATCTGCTGGATCATGAAAAAAGTAAGAGAATTCCAGAAAAACATCTATTTCTTCTTATTGACTATGCCAAAGTCTTTGACTATGTGAGTCACAATAAACTGTGGAAAATTCTGAAAGAGATGGGAATACCAGACCGCCTGACCTGCTTCTTGAGAAACCTGTATGCAGGCCAGGAAGCAACAGTTAGAACTGGACATAGAACAACAGACTGGTTCCAAATAGGAAAAGGAGTATGTCAAGGCTGTATATTGTCACCCTGCTTATTTAACTTATATGTAGAGTACATCATGAGAAATGCTGAGCTGGAGGAAGCACAAGCTGGAATCAAGATTGCCAGGAGAAATATCAATAACCTCAGATATTCAGATGACATTACCCTTATGGCACAAAGAGAAGAACTGAAGAACCTCTTGATGAAAGTGAAAGAGGAGAGTGAAAAAGTTGGTTTAAAGCTCAACATTCAGAAATCTAAGATCTTGGCATCCGGTCCCATCACTTCATGGCAAATAGATGGGGAAACAGTGGAAACCGTGGCTGACTTTATTTTTTGGGGCTCCAAAATCACTGCAGATGGGGATTGCAGCCATGAAATTAAAAGACTGTTACTACTTGGAAGAAAAGTTATGAGCAACCAAGACAGCATATAAAAAGCAGACATGTTACTTTGCCAACCAAGTTCCATCTAGTCAAGGCTATGGTTTTTCCAGTGGTCATGTATGGATGTGAGTGTTGGACTATAAAGAAAACTGAGCACAGAAGAATTGGTGCTTTTGAACTGTGGTGTTGGAGAAGACTCTTGAGAGTCCCTTGGACTGCAAGGAGATCCAACCAGTCCATCCTGAAGGAGATCAGTCCTGGGTGTTCATTGGAAGGACTGATGTTGAAGCTGAAACTCCAATACTTTGGCCACCTGACGTGAAGAGCTGACACATTTGAAAAGACCCTGATGCTGGGAAAGATTGAGGGCAGGAGGAGAAGGGGACTACAGAGGATGAGATGGTTGGATGGTATCACTGACTCGATGGACATGGGTTTGGGTGGACTCCGGGTGTTGGTGATGGACAGGGAGGCCTGGCATGCTGCAGTTCATGGGGTTGCAAAGAGTCAAACATGACTGAGTGACTGAACTGAACTGAACTAGGGTTAGAAAAATTGTTTGATATAGGCGCCCTGGGATCGCATCTGATTTTAGTCCTAGAGAAGGCACAACTCATGAGTGTAGTGCATCTTCTGTGGAAATTAACATTTGGTTAGCTATTGCTATAGGTATAACAACCCAATTATCTACTTCCAAATCCCCTGGCTTTAACTCTCATGTTGGAATTATATAGGAGTCAAAATTCAAGTCTTCATAATCTGTATATTCATAGCTTCAATATCTTTGGTGACTGATAGTTTATACCGTAAGGCATGGAGTGTTAATTTTGCCTATTTTTTAAAAAATTTTGCCTATTATGTGTAAAATTTATAGGGATAGAAGGGCAATTAAGATGAAAATAATAGCTGGGAAGATTGTTCAGATAGTCTCTACTTCTTGTGTGTCTACAGTGCCAGTGTGTGTGAGTTTTGTTGTCAGAATAAGTGAGATAATATAAACTGCTAATGAGCTGATTAAGAAAACAATTACTAATGTGTTATCATGAAGTGTGAGAATTCTTCTATGATGGCTGATGTTGCATCTTGAGAGTCTAGTTGTAGAGGATATGCCATTGATATATACAGATTTTTCACCTATAACTTAACTTCAACAAAGTGATATAATATTTTACTAATATCTCATAAATAGAGAAAGACATCATGGTTATGATGTTGGCTTGAAATAAGTATTTAGGGGTTCGATTCCTTCCTTATTTATTTTAAACTAATGCGCATAGGTTCTTTGAATGTGTGATACCGTTGGTCCTGTTAAGACCTCGTCTTGATGCAAATGCTTCTCAGATAATAAGAATTATTGGTATTACTACGGTTAAAGAAATGAATGGGCCTATAGATGAAATAGTATTTCATACTGTGTATGCACCTGGGTAGTCAGAATATTGTTCTGGTATTCCAAACAGGCCTAGAAAGTGTTTTTGAAAAAGGTTATGTTAACATCTACAAATACATTTATGAAGTGAATTTTTGCTCATATAAAGTTGAGTATAGCCTGAGAATAATGAGATTCAGTGGAGAAAGCCCCCTGTAATAGCAAAGCTCCCACTGAAAGTACATAATGCAAGTATGTAGCTACATAGCATGTATCATGAAGAAAATGTCTATAAAGATGAATTAGCAAGGATAATTCCTATTATCCCTCTGACTGTGAAAAGAAATATAAAACCTAGGACTCACATTATAGCTGGGGGTCATTTAATGTTACTGTCATGAGGCATTGCTAATCAGCTGAACATTTTTACTCTTGTTGGCCTGGTAATAATTATAGTGGCTGATGTGAAATAGGCTCTTGTGATAGGTTACAATATGTGAAATCATCCTAAATCCTGGAAAAATCAAAATATATACTTCAGAGTGTCTGAAAAATCAGATCAATGTTGATACAGTATTGGGTCCTCTCTTCCTTCAGGATCAAAGAAAGCTGTATTTAGATTTCAGTCTGTTAATAGCATAGTAAAAATACCAGCTGCCAATACAGTTAGTCATAGTAATATGGCTGTGATTAGGACTGATCATATGAATAACAGTGTTTGATGTTGGGATATGGCAGAGGTTTATATTAATGGTTGTAGTAATAAAGTTGATAGCACCCAAGACAGAAGAAACAACTGTTAGGTGTAGAGAAAAAATAGTAAAGTCTACTTAAGCTCCAGCATGAGCTAGATTTCTGGCTAAAGGTGTAGACAGCTCAGCCTGTGCCAGTGCCTGCTTCAGCTATTGGTGATGCAAGCAGGAAGAGGAAAGAGGGAGGGAGAAGTCAGAAGCTTATTTATTCAGGGAAAAGCTATATCATGAACTCCAGTTATTAGGGAAACTAATCAGTTACCAAAGCCTCCAATCATAATAGGTAGTACTATAACGCAAATTATTACAAATGCATGAGCTGTTACAATTACATTGTAAATTTGGTCATCTCCAAGTCGAGTTCCAGGTTGGCCCAACCCAGCCCAGATTAACAACCTTGGGGCTGTGCCTACTGTTGCCAGCCAAAATCTTGGCCTTCTTCTCCCACTGATGCTGAACGAAAAATATGGAGACCGGGTTTGGAGGAAATAGAAAGGCGGCTTTTATTGTTAGCTGGCAGAGAGGAGAAATGCAGTAGGCTTATGCCTCGAGAGCTGTGCCCTGCCCCCCATGAGGAATCTAGGGGCTTATAGAAGGCAAGAGCTCACAGTCAGGAATCAGTGATGAGAAACAAAGGGGATAGGATCTTGATTTCTTCCTTTTGCATTGTTTCAAAGACAGTAGGAGACTGACATCAATAACCCAGTAATTGAGTCTGGCATTCGGTGACTCTGTGGCCTTCTTTGTGATATGTAACTACAAGGGGAAGAGTGTTCTGAGGGTAAACACCAGATAGGGGATATATTTAGCGCAGAGTCAAAGGAACATAGGTGCCAAGTGTAGCTTCTGCAGAGTTTAGGGACAGAAAAGCAAACTTAGCCCCAGACATTCAGCGTGAGGAGCAGTTACAGGAAAAAGAAAAGTTAGGAATGTTCAGGCCTGCTCACTCTTCTCTTTATCTTCTTTGTTGTCAGAAAAGAAAGGAGAAAAACTCATTCCTCCTTTTCCCCTTTCACTGCAACACTGCCTTCCTGGCTCAAGCACCAAATAGTAAGTATACAGTACTGATATCTTTACAGTTAGTTGAAAATAATCAGCGGTTAATGAACATAGGCAGAATGGCTGAGTAAGCTTTAGACTGTAAATCTAAAGACAGGGGTTTAATCCACTTTTTTTTACTAAGTCCTGTGATGAATATTTCACGTTGAATTGCAAATTCAAAGAAGCAGGTTCAATTTGCTGGGACTTATACCTTTTTTTTTTTTTTTTCTTTTTTCCTTTTGCAACAAAAGTAGGTTGAAGCCAGTTGACCAGGGTATTTAGCTGTTAACTAAAAGTTCGTGGGGTTATAGCCCACCAATCTAGAGAGGGTTTAGCTTGAAGTGGCTGGTTTGCATTCAATTGATGTAAGATATAATCTTGCAAACCTTATGAACAGGAATTAAGTAAATTATACTTGCTTAGGGCTTTGAAATATAAGGAACATCCCCGTAGTACAGGAATTTTCCTGTAGTTCATACAATAAAGAATCTGCTTGCAATGCAGGAGACCTGGGTTCCATCCATGGATCGGGAAGATCCTCTGGAGAAGGGAATGGCAATCCACTCCAGGATTCATGCCTGGAGAATCCCATGGACAGAGGAGCCTGGTGGGCTACAGTCTATGGGATCGCAAAGAGTCGGACATGACTGAGCGACTAAGCACACAGCACACAGGGCATGAAGGCTCTTGGTCTAGTTAACCTAAATTCCTATTCCCGCACTGAGAGAATTGGTGTTATGGGTAGAAATGTTGTGGCTATTGCAGTTATTGTGGGTAGGAGTGTTACTTGTTTCACAGTGTAAAATCCTCATGTTTTCTCTGTTATTTGTGGAGAGGAATAAGGTTAGTGCCCTGGAGTGTGAGAGTCACATGTTGGAGTGCAGTAGTGCCGTGCTTGCTATTACTGTTGGTAAAATAATGCTTTTTTTGGTTGTTGTTAGTTTTTCAATAATTATTCATTTGGATCTGAATCCTAATAGTGGTGGGAGGCCTCCTATTGATAATAGGGTGATGAGGATAAGGGTTGTTATGATTGGTATTTTGTTGCATGTATGTGATAGTGATAATGTGGTGGTGGTGGAGTTGGTCATGAACATTCTGAATATGGTGGAAGTTAAGATAATATAACCAGGTTTAGTGGAGAAGGCAATGGAAACCCACTCCAGTACTCTTGCCTGGAGAATCCCATGGACGGAGGAGCCTGGTAGGCTGCAGTCCATGGGGTTGCTAAGAGTCGGATACGACTGAGAAACTTCACTTTCACTTTTCACTTTCATGCATTGGAGAAGAAATGACAACCCACTCCAGTGTTCTTGCCTGGAGAATCCCAGAGATGGCAGAGCCTGGTGGGCTGCCGTCTATGGGACTGCAGAGTCGGACACGGCTGACGCAACTTAGCAGCAGCAGCAGCAGCCAGGTTTAGTGCCGTCAGAGTGGGATTACATAATAGGATGGCGTTTATACATCCTATGTGGGCCGTTGATGACTAGGCTGTGATTTTTCATACTGCATCTGATTTCACCATCCTCAGCCTCCAATTATAGTGGATAATGTGGATATAGCTTGTATCAACGTGGGCTTCCCTGGTGTCTCAGATGATAGAGAATCTGCCTGCAATGTGGAAGACCTGGGCTTGATCCCTGGCTTGGGAAGATCCCCTGGAGGAGAGCATGGCAACCAGCTCCACTATTCTTGCCTGGAGAATGCCCACAGCAGAAGAGCCTGGTGGGATACAGTCCCTGGAGTCAAAAAGAGTCAGATACGGCTGAGCGACTAAGTCCTGCACACAGTACACTATTAAATTAATTGATGGTGAAGTTTGGTATAGCACAGACATGGGTGCAAGTTTTTGTCATGTTCATAGGATTAAGCCAGATGTTAGTAAAATGTCTTGTATACCTTCTGGTACTCCATTGTGAAATGCAGATATTTCCAGTTTTATTCATAAGGCTATTGTTATTAATATGGATGCTATTGGATTAAATAGTTTTGTGACAGTCCATTGGCCTGAGAATAATAGATAATGACAGTTATCATGAGTCATATTGATGTGGTGGATTGTGTCAAGTATTTAGTTGATGCTTCTGTTGCTCCTGGGTTGAATTATTTATTATGATGGGGATCATGCCTAATGTATTTATTTCAAAGCCAAATCAGATAAGTAATCAATGGAGATAATTATAATGACAATAAATCCTGAGAAAATAGTTGATAGGATAATGATAAAGATGATGGGACTTATTAGTACAGAAAGGGTATAAATGAACATTTTTGGGGTACAGGCCCAATAGTTTAATTAGCTGACCTTACTTATAGAATGTGGTGTAATTTGGTAGCACAAAGAACTTTGGATTCTTAGGGGTCTGTTCAATTCCTGTAATTCTAGATATAAGAGGATTTAAATCCCTATTATTTACTCTCTCAAAGTAACTCTAGTCAGACACATTTCTTATGCTTGTGGAAGAGTAGTTGATAATAGGATGGATAAGGATATGTGTCATATGCATAGGGCTTAGTGTTACGGATAGAAAATATTTGTGAGTAAATGTATTCATGGGCATGTTGGAATCAGGGGTATAATGCTCAAATTCATAGGAAGGAGACTGTTAATAATAGTGATTTAGTTCCGTTCAGTTGCTCAGTCATGTCCAACTCTTTGTGACCCCATGGACTGCAGCATGCCAGGCCTTCTGTCCATCACTGACTCCTGGAGTCCACCCAAATCCATATCCATTGAGTCAGGGATGCCATCCCACCATCTCATCCTCTGTTGTCCCCTTCTCCTCCTGCCTTCAACCTTTCCCAGCATCAGGGTCTTTTCCAATGGTCAGTTCTTCACATCAGGTGGCCAAAGTATTGGAGTTTCAGCTTTAGCATCAGTCTTTCCAGTGGATATTCAGGACTGATTTCCTTTAGCATGGACTGGTTGTATCTCCCTGGAGTCTGAGGGATTCTCAAGACTTCTCCAACACCACAGTTCAAAAGCATCAATTCCTCAGTGCTCAGCTTTCTTTATAATACAATTTCACATCCATACATGACCACTGGAAAAATCATAGCTTTAACTAGACAGATCTTTGTCAACAAAGTAGTGTCTGTGATTTTTAATACGCTGTCTAGGTTAGTCAAAACTTTTCTTCTGGGGAGCAAGCCTATTTTAATTTCACGACTACAGTCCCCATCTGCAGTGATTTTCAGTTCAGTTCAGTTCAGTCGCTCAGTCGTGTCCGATTCTTTGAGACCCCATAAACCGCAGCACACCAGGCCTCCCTGTCCATCACCAACACCCGGAGTCCACCCAAACCCATGTCCATTGAGTTGGTGATGCTACCCAACCATCTCATCCTCTGTCATCCCCTTCTCCTCCTGCCCTCAATCTTTCCCAGCATCAGGGTCTTTTCAAATGGGTCAGCTCTTCGCATCAGGTGGCCAAACTATTGGAGTTTCTGCTTCATTGTCAGTCCTTCCAATGAACATTCAGGGCTGATCTCCTTTAGGATGGACTGGTTGGATCTCCTTGCAGTCCAAGGGACTCTCAAGAGTCTTCTCCAATACCACAGTTCAAAAGCATCTGTTCTTCTGTGCTCAGCTTTCTTTATAGTCCAACTCTCACATCCATACATGACCACTGGAAAAATCATAGCCTTGACTGGACGGACCGTTGTTGACAAAGTAGTCTCTGCTTTTTAATATGCTGTCTTGGTTGCTCATAACTTTCCTTCCAAGTAGTAGGAGTCTTTTAATTTCATGGCTGCAGTCACCATCTGCAGTGATTTTGGAGCCCCCAAAAATAAAGTCAGCCACTGTTTCCAACTGTTTCTCCATCAATTTGCCATGAAGTGATGGGACCAGATGCCATGATTTTAGTTTTCTGAATGTTGAGTTTTAAGTCAACATTTTCACTCTCCTGTTTCACTTTTATCAAGAGGCTCTAGTTCATCTTCACTTTCTGCCATAAGGGTGGTGTCATCTGCATATCTGAGATTATTGATATTTCTCCTGGCAAACTGGATTCCAGCTTGTGTTTCCTCCAGCCCAGCATTTCTCATGATGTACTCTGCATATAAGTTAAATAAGCAAGGTGACAACAACAGCCTTGACCTACTCTTTTTCCTATTTGGAACCAGTCTGTTGTTCCATGTCCAGTTCTAACTGTTGCTTCCTGACCTGCATACAGGTTTCTCAGGATACAGGTCAGGTGGTCTGGTATTCCCATCTCTTTCGGAATTTTCCACAGTTTCTTGTGATCCACACAGTCAAAGGCTCTGGCATAGTCAATAAAGCAGAAATAGATGTTTTTCTGGAACTCTCTTGCTTTTCGATGATCCAGCGGATGTTGGCAGTTTGATCTCTGGTTCCTCTGTCTTTTCTAAACCCAGCTTGCACATCTGGAAGTTCACAGTTCACGTTTTGCTGAAGCCTGGCGGAGCCCCCCCCCCCCCAAATAAATTCTGTCACTGTTTCCATTGTTTTCCCATCTATTTGCCATGAAGTGATGGTACTAGATGCTAGGATCTTAGTTTTCTGATTGTTGAGTTTTAAGCCAACTTTTTTCAAACAGGGTGTTTGCTTTTACCAGTGCATTCTCTTGGCAGAACTCTATTAGCCTTTGCCGTGCTTCATTCTGTACTCCAAGGCCAAATTTGCCTGTTACTCGAGGTGTTTCTTGACTTTCTACTTTTGCATTCCAGTCTTACAAGTCTTCATAGAACTGTTCAACTTCAGCTTCTTCAGCACTACTGGTCAGGGCATAGCCTTGGATTACTGTGATATTGAATGGTTTGCCTTGGAAATGAACATAAATCATTCTGTCGTTTTTGAGACTGCATCCAAGTACTGCATTTCAGACTCTTTTGTTGACTATGATGGCTACTCCATTTCTTCTAAGGGATTTTTGCCCACACTAGTAGATATAATGGTTTCAATAATATGTGAAATGTTAACATCAAGATGTTCAAGCTGGTTTTAGAAAAGGCAGAGGAACCAGAGATCAGGTTGCCAACATTCACTGGATCATTGAAAAAGCAAGAGAATTCCAGAAAAATATCTATTTCTGCTTTATTGACTATACCAAAGTTTTGACTGTGTGGATCACAATAAATTGTGGAAATTTCTTAAAGAGATGGGAATACCAGACCACCTGACCTGTATGCAGGTCAGGAAGCAACAGTTAGAACTGGACATGGAACAACAGACTGGTTCCAAATAGGAAAAGGAGTACATCACGGCTGTATATTGTCAGCCTGCTTATTTAACTTATATGCAGAGTACATCATGAGAAACGCTGGGCTGGAGGAAGCACAAGCTGGAATCAAGATTTCTGGGAGAAATACCAATAACCTCAGGTATGCAGATGACACCACCCTTATGGTAGAAAGTGAAGAACTGAAGAGCCCCTTAATGAAAGTGAAAGAGGAGAGTGAAAAAGTTTGCTTAAAGTTGAAAATTTAGAGGAGAAGGCAATGGCATCCCACTCCAGCACTCTTGCCTGGAATATCCCAAGGTTGGAGGAGCCTGGTAGGCTACACTCCATGGGGTCACGAAGAGTTGGACACGACTGAGTGACGTCCCTTTCACTTTTCACTTTCTTGCATTGGAGAAGGAAATGGCAACCCACTCCAGTGTTCTTGCCTGGAGAATCCCAGGGATGGGGGAGCCTGGTGGGCTTCTGTCTACCGGGTCGCACAGAGTCAGACATGACAGAAGCGACTTAGCAGCAGCGTCTGCAACATTCAGAAAACTAAGATCATGGTATCTGGTCCCATCACTTCATGGCAAATAGATGGGGAAACAGTGGAAACAGTGACTGACTTTATTTTCTTGTGCTCCAAAATCACTGGAGATGGTGATTGCAGCCATGAAATAAAACGACGCTTACTCCTTTAAGAAAAGTTATGACCAACCTAGACAGCCTGTTAAAAAGCAGAGACAGTACTTTACAAACAAAGATCCGTGTAGTCAAGGGAATTGTTTTTCCAGTAGTCATGTATGGATGTAAGAGTTAGACTATAAAGAAAACTGAGCACTGAAGAACTGATGCTTTTGAGCTATGGTATTGGAGAATACTCTTGAGAGTCCCTTGGACTGCAAGGAGATCCAGCTGAAAGGTTGTTTCTGAAAGTAAGACGCTGGGATTCTTGGCCTCCGGAGGAGAGGAATTCAATCCAGGGCCAGAGATGAGGCTGGATTGCTCAGAGCTTTTGTGTAATAAAGTTTTATTAAAGTATAAAGGAGATAGAGAAAGCTTCTGACATAGGCGTCAGAAGGGGGCAAAAGAGTACCCTCCTCCTTCTCTTTAGCTGTATGTTATATAGTCACTCACAGTCTGTTAATGAAAAGAAAGGAGTGTCATAAAATTTAGAATGGCACCAGATAATTCATCCCTGGCCATAAAATGACTGACCTGAATCTTGTAGAAGAGCAGAATACCAACAAATAGTTTTGTTTACATAGATTAGGGGAACAATACCTGAGTAAGTAGGTTGGGCCATTTGGCAGAACTAACTTGAAGATAGAGTCTCGGGTACATTAACATAGCTTAAGACAACATTTCCATAAGAAAAAGCAAGGTATTGGTTAAATCAAGGTTTGAGAATAGTTAGCTTCAGATGAAACCAGGTGTCATGGCAACACAGCATTTTAAGAGAAACCTCCTTTTAAATTTGTATAGAGAAGAAAAATATCGCTAGTTTTTTTCCTCCTGCCACTTAAGAGAGATAAAAATGTCTGGCACTTGCAGCCTCTTTTCTCCATTTGGAGACCCCTGGCCTTCCTGCCTGTTACCCTCTCACAGCCAGTCCATCCTAAAGGTAATCAGTCCTGAATGTTAATTGGAAGTACTGATGTAGAAGCTGAAACTCCAATACTTTGGCCACCTGATGCAAAGAACTTACTCACTGGAAAAGACCCTGATGCTGGGAAACAATGAAGGCAGGAGCAGAAGGGGACGACAGAGGATTAAATGGTTGGATGGCATCACGACTCAATGGACATGAATTTGAGTAAACTCTGGGAGTTGGTAATGGACAGGGAGGCCTGGTGTGCTGGAGTCCATGGAGTTGCAAAGTGTCGGGCACGACTGAGCCACAGAACTGACTGACTGATGTTTCTATCATATGCTGGAGCAGCAATTGCATCACACTTGAGTGACTCTGAGGAGATACCCCACGTCCAGGGGCAAAGGAGAAGCCCCAGAAAGATGGTACGAGGGGCACAATCACATTCAGAATCAAACCCCACACCTGCCAGAGACACTCAGAGGCTCAAATGCACCCTATGCACACCAGGACCTCAGCCACACAGAGACTGAGACAGAACTGTGTCTGGGTGTGTCCTGAGGAGATACGGGTCAGCAGTGGACTGCCACAGGAACAGGGACTCTGGGTGCAGTAGACCTGGGTATAGCATAAGCCCTCTGGGAGAAGGTCACCAATAACCCACCACAGAGCCGCCAGAACGTCCACAGGACTGGGGAAACAGACTCTTGGAGGGCACAACAGAACCTAGTGCACACCAGGGCCCAGGAGAAAGGAGCAGTGACCCACAGTGGACTGACCAAGACGTGCCCGTGAGTGTGCAGGAGTCTCTGCTGGAGGCGTGCGTTGGTGGCGGCCTGCTGCAGGGTTGGGGGCCCTGACTGTAGCAGGGCCCGCATGGCATCTTTTGAAGGAGGTCGCCGTTATCTTCATCACCTCCACCATAGTTTGGCCTCAGGTCAAAAAACAGAGAGGGAACACAACCTTGCCCTTCAGCAGAAAACTGGATTTCCATCAGAGGGCAGACAGACTGAAAACCACAATCACAGAAAACTAACCAATCTGATCACATGGACCACAGCCTTGTCTAACTCAGTGAAACTATGAACCATGCTGTGTAGAGCCAGCCAAGACGAACGGGTCATGGTGGAGATTTCTGACAAAACATGGGCCACTGGAGAAAGGAATGGCAAACCACTTCAGTATTCTTGCTTTGAGAACCCCATGAGCAGTACAAAAAGGCAAAAAGATAGGATAATGAAAGATAAGCTCCCCAGGTCGGTAGGTATCCAATATGCTCCTGGAGATCAGTGGAGATATAACTCCAGAAAGAATGAAGAGACAGAGCCAAAGCAAAAGCAACACCGAGTTGTGGATGTGACTGGTGATGGAAGTAAAGTCCGATGCTGTAAAGAGCAATATAGCATAGGAACCTGGAACGTTAGGTCCATGAATCAAGGCAAATTAGAAGTGGTCAAACAGGAGATGGCAAGAGTGAACATTGACATTTCAGGAATCAGCAAAATAAAAAGGACTAGAATGGGTGAATATAATTCAGATGACCGTTATGTCTTTTGGGCAAGAATTCCTTAGAAGAAATGGAGTAGCCCTGATTGTCAACAAAAGAGTCTGATGCAGTACTTGGATGTAATCTCAAAAATGACAGAATGATCTCTGTTCATTTCCAAGGCGAACCATTCAATATCACAGTAATCCAAGTCTATGCCCCGACCAATAAGGCTGAAGAAGCTGAAATTGAATGGTTCTATGAAGACCTACAAGACCTTCTATAACTAACACCCCAAAAAGGTGTCCTTTTCATTAAAGGGGACTGGAATGCAAAATTAGGAAATCAAGAAATACCTGGAGTAACGGGAAAATTTAGCCTTGGAATGAAGCAGGGCAAAACCTGGAATTTTTGGAATTCCCAATAACCTTGGAATTTAGCCTACAGAATGAAGCAGGGCAAACCCTAATAGAGTTTTGCCAAAAGAATGCATTCATCATAGGAAACACCCTCTTCCAACAACACAAGGGAAGACTCTACATATGAACATCACCAGATGGTCAATACCGAAATCTGGTTGATTATATTCTTTGCAGCCAAAGAAGGAGAAGCTCATTATAGTCAGCAAAAAGAAGACTGGGAGCTGACTGTGGCTCAGACCATGAACTCCTTATTGCCAAATTCAGACTTAAATTGAAGAAAATAGGAAAAACCACTAGACCATTCGGGTATGACCCAAATCAAAACCCTTATGACTATATAGTGGAAGTGACAAACAGATTCAAGGGATTATATCTGCTAGACAGACTGTGTGAATAACTATGGATGGAGCTTTGTGACATTGTACAGGAGGCAGTGATCAAGACCATCCCCAAGAAAAAGAAATGCAAAAAGGCAAAATGGATGTCTGAGGAGGCCTTACAAATAGCTCTGAAAAGAAGAGAAGCGAAAGGCAAAGGAGAAAAAGAAAGATATACCCATTTGAATGCAGAGTTCCAAAGAAGAGCCAGGAGAGATAAGAAAGCCTTTCTCAGTGATCAGTGCAAAGAAATTAGAGGAAAACAATAGAATGGGAAAGATTAGAGATCTCTTCAAGAAAATTAGAGATACCAAGGGAATATTTCATGCAAAGATGGGCACAATAAAGGACAGGAATGGTAGGGACCTAACAGAAGCAGAAGATATTAAGAAGAGATGGCAAGAATACACAGAAGAACTGGACAAAAAATATCTTCGTGACGCAGATAATCACGATGGTGTGATCACTCACCTAGAGCCAGACATCCTGGAATGTGAAATCAAGTGGGCCTTAGGAAGCATCACTATGAACAAAGCTAGTGAAGGTGATGAAATTCCAGTTGAGCTATATCAAATCTTAAAAGATGATGCTGTGAAAGTGCTGTGCTCAATGTTCCAGCCAATTTATAAAACTTAGGAGTGGCCACAGGACTGGAAAGGTCAGTTTTCATTCCAGTCCCAAAGAAAGACAATGCCAAAGACTGCACTCATCTCACATGCTGGCAAAGTAATGCTCAAAATTCTCCAAGTCAGGCTTCAACGGAGCATGAACCGTGAACTTCCAGATGTTCAAGCTGGATTTAGAAAAGGCAGAGGGACCAGCGATGAAATTGCCAACAACCATTGAATCATCAAAAAAGCAAGAGAATGTCAGAAAAACATTTATTTCTGCTTTACTGACTATACCAAAACTTTGACTGTTTGGATTACAACAAAGTGTGGAAAATTTTTCAAGAGATGGGAATACCAGACCACCTGACCTGCCTCCTGAGAAATCTGTATGCAGGTCAGGAAGCAACAGTTATAACTGGACATGGAATAACAGACTGGTTCCAGATAGGAAAAGGAGTATGTCATGGCTCTATATTGTCACCCTGCTTATTTAACTTATATGCAGAGTACATCATGCAAAATGCTGGACTGGATGAAGCACAAGCTGGAATCGAGATTGCTGGGAGAAATTTTAATAACCTCAGATATGCAGATGACACCACCCTTATGGCAGAAAGTGAAGAAGAACTAAAGAACCTCTTGATGAAAGTGAAAGAGGAGAGTGAAAAAGTTGGCTTAAAAGTCAATATTCAGAAAACTAAGATCATGGCATCTGGTCCCATCACTTCATGGCAAGTAGATGGGGAAACAATGGAAACAGTGGTTGACTTTATATTTTTTGGGCTCCTAAATCACTGTAGATGGTGAGTGCAGCCTTGAAATTCAAAGACGCTTGCTCCTTGGAAGAAAAGAAAGAAAAGAAGAGAAGAATACCTAGACAGCATATTAAAAAGCAGAGACATTACTGTGCTTACAAAGGTCCGTCTAGTCAAAACTATGGTTTTTCATCTATATATGGGTGTGGGAGTTGGACTATAGAGTAGTCATGTATGGATGTAAGAATTGGACTATAAAGAAAGCTGAGAGCTGAAGAATTGATGCTTTTGAACTGTGGTGTTGGAGAAGACTCTTGAGAGTCCCTTGGACAGCACTGAGATCCAGTCCATCCTAAAGGAAATCAGTCCTGAATATCCATTGGAAGGACTGACGCTAAAGCTGAACCTCCAATACTTTGGCCACCTGATGTGAGGAAGTGACTCACTGGAAAAGACCCTGATGCTGGGAATTATTGAAGGCGGCAGGAGAAAGGGGTGACAGAGGATGAGAGGGTTGGATGGCATCACTGACTCCATGGACATGAGTTTGAGCAAACTCCAGGAGTTGGTGGTGGACAGGGAGGCCTGGCGTGCTGCAGTCCATGGGCTCACAAAGAGTCAGACATGGCTGAACGACTTAAGTGATGGTTTGGGTAGAGGGATTCATATGATTAAAGCTAGGCTCAAGGCAAAGATAGGTTCAAGGATAAGTACCGAAACTGAGGATGTGACTGGTCATAGGGCTTCTTTAATAAATAGTTTGACTGCATCGCCAATAGTTTGGAGTAGGCTGTATGGCCCTACAACATTTGGGCCTTTTCAGAATTGTGTATAGCCTAGAACTTTTCATTTTACTAGTGTTAAGAGTGCTATAGCTAGGAAGATGGGCATAATAACTATTAGAATATTATGAACTGTTTGTTAAGGATAGGATTTAAATCTCTGATCATACAGGTTCAAGTTTTATGCAGTTATCAGGTTCTGCCACCTTAAATAAGGCCTGTTTTTGGGTGGAAATGTTTTACTTATCCATTAAGATAAAATTATGCATTATTTTAAGGCACTTATTTAAAGTTGGCCTTATTTCTCTTGTCCTTTCCTACTGGGAAAATTGTATAATAGATGGAAACCGACCTGAATGACTCTGGTCTGAACTCAGATCATGTAGAACTTTAATTGTTGAACAAAACAAAACTTTAATACTAGTCACACCATTCAGGTGTCCTGATCCAACATCAAGGTTGTAAACACTGTTGTTAATATGAACTCTAAAATAGGACTGTGCTATTATCCCTAGGGTTACTTGTCCCATTGATCAATTTCTTGGATCAATAATTGATAATTTGATTTGTCTTGGAGGTCTTGGCTTTAAAAGTCACTTGGAGGATCTTTTGTTCTCCAAGGTCACCCCAATCAAAATCATTATTAGCTCATGAAAAGTTCTGTTATCCCTTAATGGTTTAATTTTATTTGGGGGGCTAATTAATTAAAGTTCCATAGGGTCTTCTCATCTCATTGGTTTTTTCCCCTGACTTTATGGGAAGGTCAGTTTCACTGATGAGAAGTAAGAGTAAAACCCTTGTGTGGCCATTTATACAAGTCCTTATTTACAGAACCAATGATTAGGCTACATTTGCACAGTCAGGGTACCACAGCTCTTTAACGATTGTCACTGGGCACGCAGTGACAATGCTAGAGATGCTAGAGTGATGTTAGAAATGATGTTTTTGGTAAACAGGCAGGGTTTATGTTTGCCGAGTTCTTTTTCTTCTTTTCTTCTTTGCTTGAGTGAATGCCTCTGTTGGGTTAACAGTACAATTAATAGTCTAACATTAGATTATTTTTATTTACTGTTCACCATCAAGGAGTAATACTAGTTGCTGACACAAAGTTGTGCAAGGAGTCTTAGGGAGTTTTATTGTTTTCCTTTTCAGGTTTACAAGACCAGAAGCATGGATATACTACGAAGACTTCGCTTCATTTTAGATTATTTTAGATAATGCTAGCCACTGGCATTGATAGTAGGATAAGGAAAAACATATAATAGATGCTAGTTGTCCAGTGATGATAAAGGGATGTTCTACTGGTTGTCCTCCAATTCATGGTAGTGTTAAGTGGTTCACTACTAGAATTCAGAATAAGCACTGGCTGAATGGTCAGAATGTCATGCATTGTCGTTTGCATGTATGAAGTAATGGCATTAATACTAAGATTAGGATAGAAAAGATTCGGGCTAAAATTCTGCCTTGTTTGTTAGGGCTTGATCGTAGGACTACATATGTGAATAAGAAGTATCATTCTGGCTTGATGTGTGAAGGTGTGTTGAGAGGTTTGCCGGGGTGTAGCTATCTGGGTCTCCTAGTAGGTCAGGTGAAAATAGGACTAGTATTTTTAACCCCAGAACTAGTAGCAAGGCACCCAAGATGTCTTTAAATGTATAATATAGATGGAATGGGATCTTGTCTATATCAGATGAAATTCCTACTGAGTTATTTGATCCTGTTTCATGGAGAGATAGTAAGTGGACTATAGTAAGTGCTGCAATAAATGAGCTTGTAGACAAGGGGAACTGACCATGTTACTAGTTGGTCATAATTAATTGTTATTACAGAAATTACTTGTGGAAATTTACATTATGCTGATGAGTAAGGTGATAAGGAAAGAGGAAATACAGTGTGATTAGCCCCTTTTGACCTGATACTAATATAGACATTTTTATTTGAATAAGGGAGGTGGTTTTTGGCAAAATATCCTCTCCTCAGATTCAGTCTAGAAGGGGGATGCAGACTTTTGGCTGGTTAAGTTTAAATAAGGGGTCAGGCGGTGTATGATAGTGGAAAAGTATCCTTGAATACATTTGAATAGTTGAACTTCAGATTTTATGTTACTGCTAGTTTTGAGTGCCAAGATGAAGCCTAGAATATTCAGGGCCAGGGCAGTTATTTTGAGGTAGTAAGGTATGGTTATTTGTGGAATTGTTGTTGGGGGAATATTGTTGGAGATAATAAAGCCAGCAAAAATACTTCCAACTAGTAGGCATTTAATTGATTAGGAGGGGGTTGTTCTTGTTAATGATAATCAGAGTAGAGAATTGAGGCCGCCCTAGTAGGATGAAGAAGATAGTGAGGATGCTGGAGACGGCTGTGAGTGAGGAGGCAGTTTGTGCAGGGGATCAGGCATTGGTATAAGGCATATTCACAGTTTCAATATTTAGGTCTTTAGAGTAGAATCCAGTGAGGAAAGGCATTCCTGTCAATGCTAAGCTGCCAATGATAAGGGCAGTTGTAGTAAAAGGCATAGCTTTAAACAGGCCTCCTATTTTTTTAATATCTTGTTCATCATTTAGGTTGTGAATAATCTGGGTTACATAAATAGAATGGCTTTGAAAAAGTCAAGAGCATTGTTTTGGAGAAAGAGGAATGCTGGGTAGAGTTGGTTGATGCCAATAGTTACTATCCTGAGGCCTAATTGATTGGAGGTGGAGAAAGCAATGATTTATTTTGATATCATTCTGGGTAATGGCACATATTGCTATAAATGTTGTGATAGCCCCTAGGCATAATGTAACCGATGGGGTACATTTATAGCTTTCTGTCAGAGGCTAGAAGTGGATGAGTAGGAACATATCTGCTACTATTATTGTGCTTGAGTGGAGTAGGGCTGAGACTGATGTGGGCCCTCTATTGCTGAGGGTAATTGTGGGTGTAGCCCAAATTGGCAAATTTTCCCATTGCAGCTAATACTAAAACTAATATAGGCAATTTGAATTAAGTTGAGCAAGAGAGTTCCAGAAAAACATCTATTTCTGCTTTATTGACTATACCAAAGCCTTTGACTGTGTGGATCACAATAAACTGTGAACAATTCTGAAAGAGATGGGAATACCAAACCACCTTACCTGCCTGTTGAGAAACCTGTATGCAGGTCAGGATGCAACTTTAAAAGTGGACTTCGAACAATAGACTGGTTCCAAATAGGAAAAGAAGCATGTCAAGGCTGTATATTGTCACCCTGCTTATTTAACTTATATGCAGAGTACATCATGAGAAATGCTGGGCTGGAGGAAGTACAAACTGGAATCAAGATTACCGGGAGAAACATCAATAACCTCAGATATGCAGATGACACCACCTTTATGGCAGAAAGTGAAGTAGAACTAAAGAGCGTGTTGATGAAAATGAAAGAGGAGAGTGAACAAGTTGGCTTAAAACTCAACATTCAGAAAACTAAGATCATGCCATCTGGTCCTATCACTTCATGGCAAATAGTTGGGGAAACAGTGGAAACAGGGCTCCAAAATCACTGCAGATGGTGATTGCAGCCATGAAATTAAGAGACACTTGCTCCTTGGAAGGAAAGTTATGAGCAACCAAGACAGCATATTAAAAAGCAGAGACATTACATTGCCAACAAAGGTCCGTCTAGACAAGGCTATGGTTTTTTCAGTAGTCATGTATGGATGTGAGAGTTGGACTATAAAGAAGGCTGAGCGCCGAAGAATTGATGCTTTTGAACTGTGGTGTTGGAGAAGACTCTTGAGAGTCCCTTGGACTGCGAGGAGATCCAGCCATTCCATCCTGAAGGAAGTAAGCACTGGGTGTTCATTGGAAGGACTGATGTTGAAGCTGAAACTCCAATACCCTGGCCACCTGATGGGAAGAGCTGACTCATTGGTAAAGACCCTGATGCTGGGAGGGATTGGGGGCAGGAGGAGAAGGGGATGGCAAAGGATGAGATGGTTGGATGGCATCACCAACTCAATGGACATGAGGTTGGGTAAACTCCGGGAGTTGGTGATGGACGACGAGGCCTGGCATGCTGAGGTTTTGGGGTCGCAAAAAGTTGGACACGACTGAGCAACTGAACTGAACTGAGGACAAAAATTTGTTGTAAGTGTCATGCATTGAAGTTAAGTAAGAATCATGCTGTTGTTTTAATAAAACCTGTATCAGCATAGGGTTTGGGGAAGGCAATGGCACCCCACTCTAGTACTCTTGCCTGGAAAATCCCATGAATGGAGGAGCCTGGTAGGCTGTGGTCCATGGGGTCGCGAAGAATCAGACACGACGGAGTGACTTCACTTTCACTTTTCTCTTTCACGCATTGGAGAAGGAAATGGCAACCCACTCCAGTGTAGTTGCCCGAAGAATCCCAGGGATGGAGGAGCCTGGTGGGCTGCCGTCTATGGGGTTGCACAGAGTCGGACACGACTGAAGCGACTTAGCAGCAGCAGCAGCACGGGGTTATACGAAACAGATCCACGCCCCCCTGGCCCCACTTTCTCACATCCACGCCCTCGTGCCCTGCATCCCCACATCCACGCAGCGCAAGCCAGCAGTCTGCCTCCTGTTTCCAGTCAGTCTTTGGGCTTCACTGAGGTGTTTTGGCCCTGGGGAAGGAAATGGCAACCCACTCCAGGATTCTTGCCTGGAACATCCCATGGACTGAGGGGCCTGGTGGGCTACAGTCCATGGGGTCGCAAAGAGTCGGACACAGCTGAGCGACTGAGGTGTTATACAAAATTGCCTGTAGTGCCACTGTGTGTGCATCTGCCATCCACACCATCATCCAATGAGCAGGAAGGACATAATCCCTGCTCCTTCTCAGCCAGTAAGTAATTGGAAGAGATTATTAGTGGTAACAAGAATTAGTATTGTAACAAGGAAAAGGAGTGTTTGAAGAATCAGTTAATGTTGGGGTCTGAGTGAATGGATCATATTGAGACGTCTATAGTTGATCATATGACAAATAGGGCCACCAGCACACATTATTGAGAAATAATCTATTTTAGAACTAAATGATAGCTTAAGGGTTTGTAGTGTGATTCAGTGTCAGTTTGAGATAATTATCTCTTGGTCTGTATACATGAATATTATTGTTGGAGCTAAGCTAATGGTGAAGGCATATGAGATAATCTTACATATAGAGGGTATGTGGTGGTTTTATAAATGTTAGTGCTTGTTATTATGATGGATGATATAAATAGTGAGGCTAGAGTGAAAGAGGAAATTTAATTTATTACTTTTATTTGGAGTTGCACCAATTATTTGGTTCCTAACACCAATGGAGAGTTTGAAAAAGCCATGCTGTTAGTCATGGGAGTGTGGAATCAGCAATTCTTATATACTTCTGTGGTAAATAAGAAGGTATTGTCTTCTCTTACTAGATTCACAATCAAGTGTTTTTTTCTAAACTATATATACAGTATAGGGGGCCTAGAATAATTTTTGGGTTTAAGGATAGAAGTAGAAGAAGTAGGATGGGTAATGATATGAGAGCATTTTCTCATGTAAAAGATGGAGAGATACTGTTTATGTGGTGTGTGTATTTGCCTCACTGTGTTGTAATGAGTATATATAAAGAGTATAGGGCAGCAATTACTATATGAATTCCTATTAAAATAATTGCAATGTTTTATCATGAGAAGGATATTACTACAAATAGCTCTCCAATCAAGTTAATAGATGGAGGTAGAGCTAGGTTTGTTTAACTTGCTGGTAATCATCAGGTTGCTATTAGTAGGAGGGACATTTGTAGGCTTTAGGCTAGGATTATTGTTTGGCGATGGACCTGGTAATTTGAATTTGCCAGGCAGAACAATACAGAGGATGTAAGACTATGGGCAATTATTAGGGCTGTGGCTCCTATAGAACTTAAAGGTGTTCGGGTAAGGATAGCAAAGTGCTATGTGGCTGACAGAAGAGTATGCAGTGATTGATTTTAGGTCTGTCTGGCATAAGCAAATTGACCTGGTTATAAGTATGCCTCATAAGAACAATAGAATGAGTGGATACCCTATGAAGTCTGTTAGTGGGTTTCAAATTATTGTAATTCGTAATTTGTAGTATACCATAGCATCCAAAGTTTAGTAGTGCTGGCAGCATAGCCAGAACTATGAAGCCTGCAATAGGGGCCTCTTCATGTGCTTTAGGTAGTCAAAGGTGGAGGCCATAAGATTGTATTTTTACTGTAAAGGCAATTATGCATACTAACCATATGAAACCATTGGATCAAGAGTTGGATACTGATTGGGCTCAGCATTAGACTATTTAAAGGTCCTACTGTATTTTGAATGTAGACAAGTATTCCTAAGAGGGGGAGAGAACAAACTAGGGTTATAAAATGAATAGAGACCTGCATTAAGGTGTTCTGCTTGATTTCCTCTTTGGGTAATGATAATAAGTGTTGAAACTAGTGTTTCTCCAAATAGAATATATAAAAGAATGAATTTTATGGCAGTAAATGTTATAATTAAAGTAATTATAGTATGACTAGCAGTGATAATATTTTTTTTCTGATAGAGATTCTTTTAATATGAGATGTTGACTATTAGTATAAGGGGTCATAACCATGTAGTTAAAATCAGTGGTGGTGTCCATAGGGAGTGGGAGAAAACAATTGAGAAATTGAGGCTGTTATCATTGATTAAGGAGGAGTAGGCTTGTGAGTCTAATTAGTAGGCTATGCATGGTGGTGTTAATTCAGATTAACCTGGTGATCAGGTTAGTGGTATTGTTGCTGACCAAAATCTTGGCCTTCTCTGCCCACTGAGCTGAATAAAAGAACATGGAGACTGAGTCTGGAGGAAATAGAAAGCTGGCTTCAATTCTCAGCCGGCAGAGAGGGGAACCCAGCAGGCTCATGCCTCAAGACCTGTGCCTGCCCCCCTTGAGAAGTCTAGGGGCTCATAGAAGGAAGGGCTCACATTCAGGAGGCAGTATGATAAACAAAGGGGATAGGACTTTGATTTCTTCCTCTTGCATTTATTCACAGTCGCATCAGTTCAGTTCAGTTGCTCAGTCATGTCTGACTGATGATGGGAAAGACTGAAGGCGGGAGGAGAAGGGGACGACAGAGGATGAGATGGTTGGATGGCCTCAGTGACTCAATGGACATGGGTTTGAGTAAACTCCGGGAGTTGGTGATGGACAGGGAGGCCTGGTGTGCTGCAGTCCATAGGGTCGCGAAGAGACGGACACGACTGAGCGACTGAACTGAACTGAAACCACTCCACTAGATCCTTCCAAGTGTGTAGCCCAGAGCATTCTGCCTGAGGGAGTTGAGATCACACAGGAAAAACGTGTAACAGCTCACAGGGTGCTCAGGACTGTGGAACTGACAGCCCATCCCTGAGCAGCGATGAGAGCCTTGCCCCCTCGTGGTCCCAGGGAGAAGGAAGCTGATCAGCCTGCCGTCCAGTCCGAGCCACTGCTGGGAGGTGCCTGTCTACCCTGACCACTGGAGCGGCCCAGGGGGCCCACCCTCTCGGGCCCCACCGAGCCCCTGCTCCACACCCATGTGGAGAGCCCTTCCAGGCCACCCTGATGGGAATCTGTGGTGGGAACTCAGCAGAAAGGGCGTGAGGGCAGCCGGGAACTTCCTTCACCGAGGACATGAGATCGCCAGGTACACTGAGGTCGCAGGGGTGGCGGGGAGGCCGTTTCAGATGGTGGTCTGTGCTGAGAAGGACACAGGACACAGGGAGGCAGGGGCTGATGGGCGGCGAGTCCAGAGAGGCGCCTTCTTGGAGGTGGGGGGGTGCTCAGACAGAACTGCATCTTACGCCAGAGCTCCAGCGGTCTGGCCGGTGGCTGAGGAGGGCAAGGCCGGGGCTCGGCAACAGGACCGGTGCATCTGGCCTCTGGTAGAGTTTCTGCTCCCCAAGGACGGGGGTTATTGTCTGTCTCCTCAAGGCTGTCCCGTGCCTGGAACACGACCTGGCCAGAGGCAGGTGCTAAGCAAATATCTGTGAATTAGTGGACGGTCCGAGTGTGGAGATGCGCAGGACAGGCGGCCTCAGGCTGCAGAGTGGGGGTTAAGTAGATTAGGAGGCCGAGATGGGAGAGAGGCGTACAGGGTTTCTGAGTCCGGACTCCCAGCCCCCTTGAGCTCAGTTCCACCCAAGCCCGTCTGTTCCCCAGACACTCTGTTTTCTATGGTACATTCCCTCTGGCCTTCACTCACCTGCATGTCCTGCCCTGCATGACTTAAAAGCAGCTCCAAGTCTGTTCCTACCACCTGTGCCTGAAGTCTCTTTATGCTTAAGCTGGGGGATCCCAAGGGCGCCCCCTGAGATGGGGCCCCTTCCCTGCCCGTGGATGGGTGCACCTTGTCTGTGCCGTGGACACTGCTCTCTGCAGTTGTCTGCCTGTTCGGGTCTCTGCCTGACCCAAGGTCGGGAGTGTTCGTGGGTCGGTGTGTCCCCGCTGAGTCTAGCAATCCGCCAGGCCGAGTCCTGCTGGCCTGCATCGCGACACTGCCATTTACTGGTGACCCTGTAAATGGGTCACCACCCTGGAGCACCGCTGACAACATGTCCACTGGTCTCAGCTGGACCTCGCTGTTGGGCTGGGAGCCAGATGGTCAGTGCTGCTGGTGCCTGTGGGCCTGGCTGCCATCACATGCCTTCTCCTTGGGGCTCAGCAGCTGAGGCATCAGGGCCTGTGCAGAACACGCTGCAGACCGGCACAGGGGGCCAGCGCTGGGCCTCAGCCAGAGAGCAGAGGCACCGACGTGGGTCCTGCCCTCCATTAGGACACTTTCCGGCCTCCTGGGCTCTGTTTTGTCCGATCTTCGAGGAATGGGCGGAGCTGCTGCGCTCATCCTGGCCCACCCGCTCCAGAGCTGCCCTCACAGACCTCCCCTGCATTGGGGTCTGACCAGTACATTCCTGGTCCCGGCACCAAGCCAGGGCATCCCGGGGCCCCTCACTTAAGGGGTCAGGGGAAGCAGAGCCGCTTTGTTTAGAGCTGGAGGGGGAGTCGTGTGGGTAGAGTTCTCATTTCCTCCAGCGACATTTGTGGCTTTCGGCGCCCAGGGCTCCTAGCCAGCCTGTGGGCCGCCGTGGGACCCCGTCTCCTGTCGGCCCCTCTTCTGACTGGTTGGTCCATGTTCTGACTGCTCGGGAGTTGGTGCTCCTGGGTTGAGTGTCTGTTGTAATTGGCTAGTGTCTGTTTTTTTGTGTGTTTTTTTTTATCAGTATTTTTTTTTTTTTTTTGAAGTATAGCTGGTTTACAATGTGTTAATTTCTGCTGCATAGCTCAGAGATACACTTATACACACATATACATTCTTTTTATAAATATTCTTTTATAGTTCATCATTGGATACTGAATATGGTTCTCTGCTATGCAGCAGGGCTTTGTTTTTCCATTCTACTTACAAAAGCTACATCTGCTAACCCCAGCCTCCCACTCTGGCCCACCACCGCCCCCTCCTCCTCAGAGAGCACCAGTCTGTTCCCTCTGTCCCTGAGTCCATTTCTGTTTCATGTGTGTGTGCTCAGGCGCTCAGTTGTGTCTGACTCTTTGTGACCCCATGGACTGTAGCCCACCAGGCTCTTCTGTCCATGGGATTCTCCAGGCAAGAATTCACCGCTGGGTGAGTGCAGGCTCGCGGTCACTCTGGTCTGTCACAGACCTCTCAGAGCCCATCCGCTGGGTGAATGCATGCTTCTGGAAACTCTGGCCTGCCACAGACCTCTCAGAGGCCATCATCTGGGTGAATACATGCTTGTGGTAACTCTGGTCTGTCACAGACCTATCAGAGACTGTCCACTGGGTGAATACACGATTGTGGTCACTCTGGTCTGTCACAGACCTATCAGAGGCTGTCCACTGGGTGAGTGCAGGCTCATGGTTGCCTTAGTCTGTCACGGACCTCTCAGAAGCCATCTGCTGGGTGAATGTGGGCTCCTGGTCACTCTGGTGCACAGTTTCCACAGGGCTGTCGAGAGGCACCGTGTGGCTGCCCCAGCTGGGGGCAACTTATTGTGCTCTTGCTGCCCCCAAGCTATGTCTGGAGAAGGCTAATCCCAATGAGAAGCTACTTTCAGACTTCAGCTCACATCCCAGGAACTAGTCTTCCAGCCTAAGCAGGTCACTTGGGGTTTCCTGTGTTAGTGCTCACAGCTCACATTTCCTAGAGGGTGGGCCGGATCTGGGGACACATGTCCTCTGCTGCTAAAAGTGACATTAGACTGTGTTCCCATGGATGGACCACAAGGCATGATGGGAGAACGTCTGCCCTACCTGCTTGGAGGCACTGTGCCCCCAGCCCCTGCCTTCTCCCCACTCAGGTATGGAATGTAGGAGAGCCGGAGGGGGAACCTGGGTCCCCAGTGAGACCCTCTCAGCAGAGCTGGGCCTGGGTCAGGCTTGGAGGGTGTGACCGAGAGTTTGCTGGACAGGACGGCACATTTAGAGGGCCTCCTGCAGTGCAGGTTTCAGAGCTAAATAGCAGCTAAGTGCAGACCATGGTGGCTGAGCTCACGGCTGTGGATCCTGCAGGCTGAACGCTGAGCCCTGAAAGTTGGAAGGTTGTCTGGAGTCACAGGACATGCTTGCTCTCTGTGCTGAGATGATCTCAATGGGGACACAGGTTCCCCCTCCTACTCTCTAGAAGCTATCAAACTGAAGCCACTCCTCATGGTGAGCTCTGAGGAACCTCAGGAAAGAAAAGAATACCTGCTTTCCAGCAGCCATCAGACTGCAGCCACTCCCCCTGTGATCCCCGAGGAAACTCAGGAAGGAGAAGTCAGGATGCTGCTCCCAGGTGGTAAGGTGTGTATCAAAGGGGATGATTTCAGTGAGATGGCTGGTGCATCTTCCCACACACAGAAAAGTGCTAAGTTCCTTAACTTTAGATGCTGCCCCCTGGTTCTGAAATCCTAAAAGATTTGTACTGAATAAAACAGCTCTCAACACCTGTATTATAATATTATTATGTCTATACATATGAAGTAGAGACTTTCCAAAGAACAACAAGAGACAAATCTCAACATTCAGCACACTGGCACCAGTGGTGGGCACTCCCCAAAAGATGCAACTAGTGGGGCAATTAGAACACTCATCACCCCTTTTCCCATAAGATTGTGGAATGGACACTGTCACTGGGAATTGTTACAGGGAAGAACAAAATCTTGACTCCATGTCGAATGTTTTACTTTAACCTTTGCTTTCTGTTGGTCTGTTTGCTACAGGGATGCTGTCCATACATAATGGCCTGCCTCAGGAAACCCCGCCCCTCTGCCTCTGTCCAGGACCTGTTCACCTGTGGATGGCTAGAGGAGGGAGAGTTTACGTGGCTTCCCTTCCTGTAGGGAAACCAAGCCACAGACAAACGTGTTCCTTTAAGAAAGCATAGAAACCAGAAAATAATAGTGGGTGGTTATCACTGACGTGGTTCATGTAGAGACGCTTCACAAGCCTGGCACATGGAGGGAACTGAGGGCCGTTGCCCCGAGTCCTGGACTTCGCACCCTCCGCCCGCCGCCCCTTGGCCCACTCTCCCCTTGGTGTCTTCTGGTGGCCGGGCGGACTTCAGCCTCTTGAACCCCTTCTGGAAAGACCAGGCCAGGGCAGAGGTCATTCACAGAGGGGAGGGTGTGGCCGACCTTAAGAACCCCATTGCCTCCACTCTGTGTCGGAGCTCGGTTCCGGGTCTAAGCAAGCGTGGCTTCCTGGTGCTGTCCCCACCCTCACTCACCCAGGGTGGGGGGTCTTTGTGTCCACTTTGTCCCCTTGTGCAGCCTGGTCACCCCAGGACCCGTGCTGTGTGTGCATCTGCTCTGCTCACAGTTCACCCCGGGGCCCATCAGACTTCACTCATGAAAGGGAAGTGTAAGGATGAAGTATTCCATGGTTAAGAATTTCAGGGTCGCGACAGAGTTGACCAGAGCGCACGGGCACAGGTACGAGGCCCATGCAGAGAGAAGCCGCGGTGTGGTCTTCAAGGACCCTCCGTGTGGGGGTAGGATGGGGGACGGTCAGGGATTTCATGCAAACGCGGCTCCAGGCTCTGTTCTCGGCAGGGGGACGAATGTGGGGACTGCCTGTCTGTGGACGGGCTCTGGGGCTGCCCAGCTCAGCAGGAACAGCAGCGGTTGGAAGGGAGGTCGCCCTCCCTTAGCACCCCTGACCTCACACCCCATCAGGGCATCCTAGTGCCTGAACGGCCCCTTCCTCGTCTAGCTCTGAAGACCTGGAAGGTGTGGGGGCTGGAGGACATGCAGAAAACAAATTCTGTAATGCAATTATCCTTCTATTAAAAAAATAAAAAATATTAAAGAAAAAAACACAAAAGACAGCAAAGGTGGGGCTTGCGTTCTCAGCTAGCCTCGGCCAGATTCCGCCTGTGCTTACGCATCAGACCAAAATGCTGGTGCTCCCACCTTGTATCACAGTGAAATTAGAGACACAGAGAAGTTGAGCATCTTGCCCCAGCTCACGCAGCTGCTGGGGGCAGGGCTGAGAACTGGACCCCTGTGGTCGCATCTGGAGTCCAGATGCTGTGATGACCCCGAAGGAGCGGCAGAGACCAGACGGACCATGCTGAGTCAGGCACGCGCGCTCACACACACACGTGCACATGGCCTTCACCTTTGCGGCTACAGAAGTCAGAGGGAACCAGAGGGCCACCAGGAGAGGCCAAAGGAGAGCCGAGGTCTATAAGGAGGAGAGGCCGCACTTCCCAGGAGGCCAGGGAATTACCTTCTCTGGTGAGTCTGACTCTACTCTGCATTCCTCTCCCTGGACCCAGGATTGACTGTCCAGTGACCTAACTGACTTGGCTCCAGAATTATGCCTTCCCCGGGGTTCAGCTATGACTGGACCCCACTACTGTCAGTGATAAGGGGGGAATGAGTACATAGTCTGGGATTCAGATTTGTTTGGAGACAAAATTTATTAGAAAAGGAGACCTAAAATACCACGAAGGCTATTGGCATGAACATCTCCAGAACACTTAAGAAACCCTCTGCTGTTTATCTACCTCCTCTCCTGTCACGAAAGTGGAAGGTCTATTTAACAAGTAATTCTGTGCTTATCACACTCTTTCTTTAAAATATTTATCATATATTTATTTATTCGGCTGTGCTGTGTCTTAGTTGCAGCCTGTGAGAGCTAGTTCCCCAATCAGGTATTGAACGTGGGTCTCTGCATTAGAGTCTTGGCCACTGGACCACCTGGGAAATCTCTCCTCATACTCCTGGGGACAGTAACGGGTCACAAGCCTCCTCTGAGGCCCCCTTAGAGCTGAGGCATGGGGTGGCTGCAGTGATCCTCCTGTGGCTAAGGTGTGGTTTGTTGGTCATGACTCACTTACACTCCCCGCAAACATAGGGCTTCTCCCCTGTGTGTGTCCTCTGGTGTCTGATGAGGACGGACTTCCGACTGAAGCTTCGCCCACACTCCCCGCAAACATAGGGCTTCTCCCCTGTGTGTGTCCTCTTGTGGGAGATGAGATGGGACTTCTGACTGAAGCTTCGCCCACACTCCCTGCAAACATGGGGCTTCTCCCCTGTGTGTGTCCTCTGGTGGGTGATGAGGAGGTACTTCCGACTGAAGCTTCGCCCACACTCCCTGCAAACGTAGGGCTTCTCCCCTGTGTGTGTCCTCTGGTGTGTGATGAGGTTGAAGTTCTTACTGAAGCTTTGCCCACACTCCCCACAAACATAGGGCTTCTCCCCTGTGTGTGTCCTCTGGTGTGTGATGAGGGCTGACTTCTGACGGAAGCTTCGCCCACACTCCCCACAAACATAGGGCTTCTCCCCTGTGTGTGTCCTCTGGTGGATGATGAAATCTGACTTCTGAATGAAGCTTCGCCCACACTCCCCACAAACATAGGGCTTCTCCCCTGTGTGTGTCCTCTGGTGGATGATGAGATGGGCCTTCTGACTGAATCTTCGCCCACACTCCCTGCAAACATGGGGCTTCTCCCCTGTGTGTGTCCTCTCATGTGAGATGAGATTTGACTTATCATTGAAGCTTTTCCCACAGTCCCTGCAAACATAGGGCTTCTCCCCTGTGTGTGTCCTCTGGTGTATGATGAGGACGGACTTCTGACTGAAGCTTCGCCCACACTCCCTGCAAACATAGGGCTTCTCCCCTGTGTGTGTCCTCTGGTGTCTGACGAGGACGGACTTCTGACTGAAGCTTCGCCCACACTCCCCGCAAACATAGGGCTTCTCCCCTGTGTGTGTCCTCTGGTGTGTGATGAGGTTGAAGTTCTTACTGAAGCTTCGTCCACACTCCCCACAAACATAGGGCTTCTCCCCTGTGTGTGTCCTCTCGTGTGTGCTGAGACTTGACCTGTCCTTGGAGCCTTGCCCACACTCTCCGTACTTGAACCTCATAATCCCTGAGACCCCTGCCCCCGTGAGCAATGTGCCTGTGTCCTCTGGATTCAGTTTCTGGCTTGTGCTGGGCTCGTCTTTCATTCTCTCATGCACCCCAGAACCCCCCATTTCTACTCTGGGTGAGTAGGCAGAGACCCTTGAAATCCTCTTCAGCCTTACGCTTTTAAGCAAAGGTTGGGGCCTGTCCTTGGCCTCCCGGCCCTCAGGTTTTTCGTTCGGGCTGTGTGGATCTGAATATCGCTGATTTTGATTGCCTGGGCAGGGATCCTCTGGTTGGAGGAGGTCTCTTTCAGATGGTCTCAGGAGGGTCTGAGAGGGGTGACTGCGTTGGGTGTGTTGGCTGAGGAATTTCTGACTGGAGAAGGCCAGAGAGCAGGAGGCACATGGGTGGATCTTGGGCTTCGGTTCTGCTGAAAGAGGAAGCTTTTGGTCAGGTAGCTGGTTTGCCATGGTCAGGCCCTCGCCAGTAATCATCTAAGTGTTGACAGTGCACGATTTGTCTCCCATCAAATGTCTTTACAGTCCACTTTTCCATTCCACTCTTATTCTCTACATCTACAGAAATCCAGGAAGCTTGTGTCAAGGGCCTTTTCTACATATCACCCAGATAGGGACCTTCCAGCAGCATCAGAGGCAGTGTCTCTCCTGATAGAGATGGATCGCAGGGACTTTCCCTGCGTGTAGTTATCTGAAAAGTTACGTCACAGTGGCCACAGGTATTTACCCTACTGAGAGATAAGACTTGATGACTTAGGTGGAATCTCCTGAGAGGCTTCCTGTGAGGGTAAAGGGTCTGTTAAGTTAGGGGTGCCTGGCCTGGAGCTCTCTGCATATGGGAGGCAGCACAGGGGGTGGTTAGAGCAGGTGAGTAAAGCTGAATTTGAGGCTCCTTGTTCAAAGAGCAGCCTTTGTGCCGATCTCTGCAGGAAGTGGGTTTGAGACTGGATGAGACCGAGCGGCCCAGGTCCCACTGACCACAGGTCTCTGGCTCCTGCTGCCCCAATTGGTTCACAAATTGCTCCTCTCTCAGTTTCCCATAAATCATAAAATAAAGGCATATCCTTTCTCAAGCCTCAGCAGTATTCATACCTCATTTATTTCATTCAGGCTTAGTCCACTTAGCATGCACTAGGAAGCCCTGTTTAAAAATACATCTCCAGCCAGATTCTTCACACCCTCAGTCCCAAGCATCTTCAGACAGCCCACTCTCCCCTCATGTCTGGCAATGAACTGACCTCTGAGGGGACTCCCCGCTGCTGTCTCTTCCCAAAAGTGAACCAAAGCATCGTCTTAGCACAGAGAACATGCCGCTTGCAGCTGAAAGCCTCGCGGTTGTTCTGTGTCACCCAGGAAGGCCCCTGGGGCCTGCATGTGGACACAGGCCCCGAGGCTCCCGTGTCCCGTCCAGCCTCCTTCCTCTCCCTCTGTGCTTACTCCTGTGACCCCTGGCATGGCCTCTCTTCCCGGCCCTGGGTCTGAGGCACTGGCTGCTCCCCTGCCTGGAATCCTTTCCCGCAGGTGTTATCTCTGCAGAGACCCTGCCGCACTGTCCTGCACCACACCCCACCCTCTGCTCACGCTGACCCGAGGCACGCTCCCTGCGCTGGTTTTCCTCAGAGCACCAGCCCCTGTCTGGTATGAAGCCCCTGCTGCCCCAGGGCAGTGGTTCTGTCTGTTTCGGTGCGTGGAGCCCCGTCTGGCACAGAGTGTGAACTCACATGACAACAGACTGGAACAGTAACTGAATGCACATCACTGCACATGTGTGCACCCCAATGTTCATCGCAGCACTGTTTATAATAGCCAGGACATGGAAGCAACCTAGATACCCATCAGCAGACGAATGGATAAGGAAGCTGTGGTACATATACACCATGGAATGTTACTCAGCCATTAAAAAGAATTCATCTGAATCAGTTCTAATGAGACGGATGAAACTGGAGCCCATTATACAGAGTGAAGTAAGGCGGAAAGATAAAGGCCATTACAGTATACTAACACATATATATGGAATTTAGGAAGATGGTAATGATAACCCTATATGCAAAACAGAAAAAGAGTCAGATGTACAGAACAGACTTTTGGACTCTGTGGGAGAAGGCGAGGGTGGGATGTTTCAAGAGAACAGCATTGAGACATGTATATTATCTAGGGTGAAACAGATCACCAGCCCAGGCTGGATGCATGAGACAAGTGCTCAGGCCGGGTGCAATGGGAAGACCCAGAGGGATCTGGTTGAGAGGGAGGTGGGAAGGGGGATCGGGATGGGGAATACATGTAAATCCATGGCTAATTCATGTCAATGTATGACAAAAACCACTATAATATTATAAAGTAATTAGCCTCCAACTAATAAAAATAAATGAAATAAATAAATTAATTAATTAATTAAAAAAATACTGATGACTAAGGAATTCCACTTACTTTCTTTAAATTGGCAGATGTCATTCATAAATTTCCTAGTGTGACTCTTAAAATATCTTTGCCCTATAAATATTTTAAAATAAAATGTCTTTATTTTAGTTTAAAAAAAAATAATGGGAGAAATTAAGGAAGAAAGAGGTAAAGGGCAGAGAGCTGGTAGGTGCTAGAAAACTTGCCTTTTGCTCCTAAGCCTTTCAGCAGAAGGAGATGTTACATATTATTTTGCATGAAATATTAAAAATTAGAACTAGCATTTTTAATATAAAAATTTTTCCTAACAATCATATGAAAAGAATCAAATACTGAGGCATTTTAATTGCAACTCAACTGACTTTGGACTGGATTGTCCTCTGCTTCTAAATCGGACCATGGAGGCTCCCAGGATGGGGTGGGGTGCTGGAAGAGGGGTGACACTCACCTCTCCTGGTCGCGAGCTCACTCTTCCCCCTGCTGTTCCGCTTGATGCCAAGGTCCTGACCATACTCGTCCCCGTACCAGACCAGCAGCTCACAGCCCGGCCTGACCACCTGGCAGGTTCGGTAGAAGATCTGCCCGTGATACTGGAAGGCCACCAGGTTCTGCTCCTCGTTGTCCCGGGCACAGTTCACATACCTGGGGGCGAGGCCGGGAACGGGAAAGAAACCTCAAGTGATGAGTGCCCTCCACTCTCCGACCATGCCCAGCTCCTTGCCTTCCGCCCCCGAGGCCGCCCCTCATGTGGACCTTCTATTCACACCTTCGACCAGACTATGTGAATTCCCATGCCTTTCTCTCCTTACCTAATTAGCCATTTTCCGGAGCCCAGTTCCAGACTCGTCTCCACCTGGACTGTCCGTGAGGCTGGTGACCTCCAGCTCCTCTAAACTCTGAATTAAGTTCTCTTCCATCCACAGGACTTGGTGCTCCTTGGCTAACACGCAGCCCTCAGCACTCACCCCAGCCTGCCTTCTCTCCCGAGGCTTTCTCCCATCTCCCCACGTGTATCCAGTGTCCTATTCACTTGCCCACCCTCTCCCATGGACACTTGGAGAGAGCTCTGATATAGCTTGAGACACGGAACAGTAATTGTTTGTTCACTGTCTGCCTGCCCTGATGAAAGGAGAGGCCCTCAGAGAATGGCCCCACTCAGAGCCATCCTGCCCCCCATTCCTTCTGAGGCCTCAGGGCCCACTTCTCACTGGAACCAAGCCTGAGGAGGTTGTTGCCCACATAGAGTCAAGGTCTCCTGTATTAGGTTTTCCTGGCGCTGTGTAGTTACTCAAAGAGAAAAAAATAAGGTTACTGTTCCTAAAATCAATTGGCTAATGTCTGTATGCAGTATGTTCTCCAAAAGGACATGGGTTGTGTGATCTGCTTCAGTAACGAAGTGCACTGTCTAAACTGAAACATAAAGTGTGTGGTAAGTGTCCACTAAGTCAGTTAAAGTGTCCCTGGTGAATCTAGACTCCTCAAGTTGTTTTCAAGTCCACCAGTTTTGTTCAGCAGATAGACTTGTATCTTGACGGCACATGCCATATTTTTATTTCCCTCTTTCTAGTGTCTTTTGAAATGAAAGAACATGATATGGAGGGAAAAGAGGAAAGAATATGTGAAAGCTGTTGAGGGAGCCGGGTTGAGAAGGAAAGGGGCATGGGATGGAGGGAGTCTTGATGTCTACACACTGCAGCCTCACTGCACTCACCTCATCCAGTTGGCCCAAGACGTGTCCTTTCCATCCACATACTCATAGCAGTTCCTCCCTTTGGTTATCTGAGTGTCAGAAAAAGAGTTACAAGATGTCTTTTTTTTTTTTTTTATCGGTAGGAAGCAATAGAAGAGCTATTTCCCTCTGTAGTCATTGATGCTTTTGAGCCTGCATGGATTCAACTGCCAGTTGGACCACACGGTAAGCCCTTACTCATCATTCCAAGTCTGAGTCTCTTGGTTCATTGAAGGCAAGGGCTCCACAAGGGAGGAGTCACTTCTGTGTGCCTGGACCACTGTGTTCACACCTCTCCTCTGACCTTTAGATACAGGTCCTGAGTGTCTGTGCACGGTGGTCCCACCTCTCCTCTGACGTTTAGATAGAGGTCCTGAGTGTCTGTACACTGTGTTCCCACCTCTCCTCTGACCTTTAGATAGAGGTTCTGAGTGTCTGTACACTGTGTTCCCACCTCTCCTCTGACCTTTGGATAGAAGTCCTCAGTGTCTGTGTACTGTGGTCCCACATCTCCTCTGATCTTTAGATAGAGGTCCTGTGTGTCTCTACACTGTGTTCCCACCTCTCCTCTGACCTTTATAGAAGTCCTCAGTGTCTGTGTACTGTGGTCCCACATCTCCTCTGATCTTTAGATAGAGGTCTGTGTGTCTCTACACTGTGTTCCCACCTCTCCTCTGACCTTTAGATAGAGGTCCTGAGTGTCTGTACACTGTGGTCCCACCTCTCCTCTGACCTTTAGATAGAGATCCTGAGTGTCTGTACACTGTGGTCCCACCGCTAATCTGACCTTTAGATAGAGGTTCTGAGTGTCTGTACACTGTGGTCCCACCTCTCCTCTGACCTTTGGATAGAAGTCCTCAGTGTCTGTATACTGTGGTCCCGCATCTCCTCTGATCTTTAGATAGAGGTCCTGTGTGTCTGTACACTCTGGTCCCACATCTGCACTGACCTTTAAATAGAGGTCCTGTGTGTCTGTACACTGTGTTCCCACCTCTCCTCTGACCTTTAGATAGAAGTCCTGTGAGTGTGTACCAAGGTGTTCCCATCTCTCTTCTGACCTTTAGATGGAAGTCCGGAGTGTCTGTACACTGTGTTCCCACCTCTCCTCTGACCTTTAGATAGACACTGTGGTCCCACCTCTCCTCTGTTTAGATAGAAGTCCTGTGAGTGTGTACCAAGGTGTTCCCATCTCTCTTCTGACCTTTAGATGGAAGTCCGGAGTGTCTGTACACTGTGTTCCCACCTCTCCTGACCTTTAGACCCTTTACACTGTGGTCCCACCTCTCCTCTGACCTTTAAATGGAAGTCCTGTGTTCACGCCCAGGGCACACAGTACACAGGGCTGACTGTGTCATTGCCATCCATGTTATCACCATCTGCGTCCTCGCATGTAATCATGAAGTACCCCCCCACCACACACAAGCGGTTAGAGGCCAGAGGACAAGGAAACGGGTGCTTCTCACCTGCCAGGCGTATCCACTCTTGGCGGCCTCTTCATCGTCTGTGATCTTGCCCTCATAGGGGCCAAAGTGCAGGCCCAGCGGCAGATCGGACGCCTCGTTCCACACTCCAAGCCCAGCGTCAGGGATGCCCGACAGTCTGATGCTTAACCCAGGGGGCAGAGTGAGGGCTGAGCGATTGGCATGCCCCCTTTCCACTGCACAGTCCTTTACAAAGGTTGGGGGCCCATGGGCAGCACAGCTGTCGATGAAGAAGTTCTGACACTCCTCACAATCTGGAGGTGAGAACAGGGATGAGAGGAGGTATCGTGATGTTGCTGGTCATAATGCCCTTCAGAAAGAACTGGGGCATTCATGGCATTTGGCCTTGATCCTGCACCCCAAGTCATAGAGGAAGGGGATGGCCGGGGGACCAAATGGTGAGGTGAGGTTAGTGGACCAAGGCCTCGTAGCCCCTTCTCCGTGAGTGGGCCAACAGGGTCACTCACAGAGGTAGTCGTCATCCTGGGGCTCGCTGACCTCTTGGTATATGTGGCCCTTTCTTTCTCGTAAACTGTACCTCTTCACTCCAGTCTCCTTTCTTCTGAGTTCTAAGATGGAGAACAGAAGCTAAGCAAGGCTGGCGGGGTCTGGGGAGTTAGTCCCTGTTTTATCAGAAAGTGTGAGATCTCCTACCTGTCCATCTATACACTTTGTTAAAACTTTCTTACATGTAGTTTTCAAACTTTTACTTTTGTAATTTTATGTTTTCATGTTACATTATTTATTTCTTGGCCACACTGCATGGCTTGTGGGATCATAGTTTCTTGACCAGGAATGGAACCCATACCGCCTGCAGTGGAAGCGGGGAGCCTTAAGCACTTCACCCCCAGGAAGTCCCTTCTCTATACTTTGTTTCTTCTCCCTTTAACTACTGGTTCAGGATACTGAGGCTCCACTGACCACAGATGCCCAGTTCAGTGATAGCATCCTGCACTTCCCGTTAGTAGGTTTAACTTCCCAACCTTCCTACTTAGGAAATAGTTCACCAACACATCTACTCAGAAAATATATGCTAAGGGCACATGACATGTAAGGCACTGAGCAGAGGTCTGGGCATAAACACTAACAAAGCACGGTTCCCATCATCAGAGATGGGTTTATTGAACTACTTGTAGGTGTCAGACTTTTGCATTTAATGTAAGGCTTTCAAGCACTATGAGTTATGTATCCTTATCTTCACTTTACAGATAGCAATCAGGACCTCAAAATGAATAAGATTTTCCCAAGGCCCCAGTGCTAACTTCATGTCTCAGATCAGTCCACCTTAAACCTCACCTACCCAAAGTCCATGCCACACACCTAGGCCATACTTATTAGTTTTTCTACAGGGATTAAAGAAACTAATTAGAGGAGCTCCCCAAATTTTCTCTTACCGACTTTTTGTCTGGGGTGCTGTCCAGGGGTCCTTGCTTTTCTGTGATGGGGCACTGGTTTCTGAGCCTGCTTGGAGCCACTTGTCTTCAGCGATTTTGCTGCTCCTGGCAATTCCTTCAAACTAGATTCCTTACTTAATGGTGCCCTGGCCATTCTCTTCCGTGTGAGTAAAAGACAACAGGCATTTCTTTAGCTCTTTAGGACTTTATGAAGTGTTTTCACATGCATGACTTTAGTTAATACTTTGACAGTTCTTGGAAATACCTGATTTGGGGGGAGGGTCTGAACACTGGAGAGTATTAAAAGGACCTAGGTGGATAGTGAATCAAAACTAGAATTCATATCTTAAGGCTCTTCCCCTTCAACTTTCTGCATAAAAGTGAGAGCAAGGCAGGGAGAATAGCTGGAGGTCAGGGAAAGAAGAGGGTAAGGGCTCGTAGAGATTTCCGGGGTTTCTATTAATTAGTGGCCCTTTGATGGATGAGGAAGTATGGAAAATTACAGAGGGGACAAAACACATCTGGAAAATAAGGTGACAAAGCAGTGAGATTAAGAAGAGAAAAGACGATCAGCAGAAACACATTTAGACAATAAAGAAAATGAGATGAAAGTTGTAGGTTGCCATGTCCTAGAGACAATATTTGGAATTAAAGTAGCTGGTCTCATCAGTTCTCCTTGAACAAGGCTGTATGACTAGCTGGTTCTCCTCAGTTTCCTGATCCATTAATTGGTATTCAGGCTAATTCTTAATATTATAGTGGACATGAAGTTTAATAATCTTCAACAAATTGGTGTGTGAGCTATTTAATACAGTGAGAACGTGAGCGTACATCCCTGGTATCAATGTATTCCCTAAACTGCATCTATATTTGAAGTCTAGCTCACAGATACTATCTTCAGCATTCTTTGACCTTTCTACTCCTAGATGAATGCTTAAATGTGGAGTCACTCATTCACAAAACATTCAGGGGGCCCTCAGGGCTTTGAGCTGGGCCTGGACTTCTGAGAATGAATGGGTGTGGGCTAGCCTCCCAAAGCTCACAACACAGGGGCAGGCTAAACAAATGATTCCAAACAGGAGAGTTGCCTATTAGAGCTCAGAGGAGGAGCTGTTACTCCTCCTGCAAGAAGGAGCATTTGAAATGATGCCCAGATGATGAGTTTCTACTCAAAAGTGGGTAATCTATGTGAAGTCCTTCTGTTATTTTCTTATTTGTTGCTTTTCAGTCATAAACCTGAGGCTTCTCAGGGTGGCGAGTTGCTTCCTCTTACTGGAGTGGGAGTCTCTGAGGTAGGGATCCTGTCTCCTTCTTCATCTTGGACTGTCCACTCTACAAACTGCCCAGCATGTCCTTAAGCTTCCCTTAGTCAGATGTCTCAGCATATCCCTCCCTAGCACAGCACAAAAGAACTGAGGTTGAAAACATCTCTCAGATGAATGATATAAAGATGTATGAATAAGCTTCATAGAACTATGGAAGTTTTAATCAGTTTGTAAGGGGTTTAGAGAACGTGCATGGGTTTAGATTGCACTACCAGTGATACTGTGATCTCAGGCATATAATCAAATGTTTTTTACCTCATTTTTTGGATCTATAATGGTGATAGCTATATACCTACTTATAGGTACTGTAGGATTGATTTAAGGTTTAAGTAAGTTTATTCACATAAAATGCTTAAAGTCTGAAATATTATGAAAATAGTGTAACAACAGAACTGCCTACTACTGCTGTTGTTCTTACTAACTGTAAAGATGGTGATGATGTCAGACAGTGTGCTAAAGATCCAGGGCAGGAAGGCAGCCGTCTCCAGGATCTCTGTGTTTTCTCCTGTTCTCACCTGTGACTGAATCCATGAGGAGGATATTTTGGCAACAGGATTTGGGAAATACTCACCTTCTGGTGTTTACTGTGCTCCACTCTGAAGGGCATCGAAGAAGGTTTACCTAATAAATGATGAGAATCGGTGCTTTGGTTGGAAAATGTTTCCAAACTCTGGGTATTCTAGTTAAGGACACATAATTCTAAGCCAGAGAGTGACAAAGACAATGATTACCAAAGGAGGAATGGAAAATAATTCTGTATCATCAACTTCTATGGTTCCACTGGGAGCATTACATAATTTTTAAAATTAAAAAAAATATATAAAACTTCATCTGTTCCTCATCTGATGTTCATAAAGTATCTAATAAATTTACTAGTCTTTCATGACAAAAATACTCAACACTGTAGAAATAGAAGGAAGTGACTGCAATGTAATAAAGGTCATATATTGAAAGTCTACCTCTAACATCATAGTCATCAGTGAAAAAGATCAAGAAAAAAAGCCAAGGATGCCTGTTATCAACATTTCTGTTCACCATAATATTAGAAGTCCTAGCCAGGGCTTTAGGTTAGAAATGGAAACAAAAGGCTTCCATTTGGAAAGAAAGAAGTAAAATTATGTCTGTTCACAGGGGCATGGTTTTATGTGCAGAAAAATCTTTAAATCCACACACACAAAATTCCTGCACAGAAAGTTGCATGGTACAAAATCAACATTCAGATGTCTTTCCATGCACGAAGAATGACCATTCCACAAAGGAAAATAAGAAAACAATCCTATTTATTTTTTATCTTTTTAAAACCACCATCAAGAGCTAAATTTAAAAAAATATTTATTTTTATTTATTTGTTTGTGCCAGGTCTTTGTTGCAGCATGTGGGATCTAGTTCCCTGACTACAAACTGAACCCAAGTTATCTGCATTGGGAGTGTGGAGTCTTAGCCACTGGACAAATAATCTTGTTTATAATAGCATTGAAAACAATGAAGTAATTAGGAATAAACTTAAGGAGATGAAAGAATTATATGTTGAAAACTACAAATTTTTGCTGAAAGGAATCTGACATAAATAAATAGATAGATGTCTCATGTTTATGGATTTGGAGGCTTAATATTATTAAGCTGTTCATACTACCCAAAGCAATTTAAAGATTCAATGCAATTCCTATTAAAATCCCAATGGAATTTTTTTTCAGATATAGAAAATCCATCCAACAGTTAACACGGAATCTCAGAGCACCCCAAATAGGCAAAGCAATCTTAGAAAGAACAGCAAAGTTGGAGGCCTCTGATTTCAGAACATACTACAAAGGTACAGGAACCAAAAGAGTGTGGATTTGGCAAAACATTTATGTTTAGTCACTCAGTCTTCTTGACTTTTTGTGACCTTTTGGACTGTAGCCCACCAGGCTCCTCTGTCCAGGGGATTTCTCAGGCAAGAATACTGGACAGGGTTGCCATTTCCTTCTCCAGGGGATCTTCTTAACCCATGGAGTGAACCCGCATCTCCTGTGTCTCCTGCACTGAAGGCAGATTCTTCACCTGCTGAGCCACTGAGGAAGCTGGCTGGCATAAAGACTGATATGTCAATCAATGGAACAGAATAGACAGCCAGAAATAAACTCTTGGATACATGGTCTAATGATCTTCATCTAGGGTGTCAAGATAGTGGGGAAAGTTTAATCCCTGTAATGAATGGTGCTGGGGAAACAAAATATCCATATGCAAAATAATGAACATCTTACATCTTGAAGAAAAATCAATTCAGAATGGATGAAAGACCTAAATGCAAGACTTGATAAGACTCTTAGAAGACAACAAGGGTGAAGCTTCACGACACTGAATCAGCAATGATTTCTTAGATATGGTACTAAGTGCACAAGTATTAGTAACAAAGTAAAAGTAGACAAATGAGATTAATCTTAAAACCTTGTGCATCAAAGGACACTGAACAGAGTTGAAAAGGCCACCTATAGGATGGTAGAAAATATTTGTAAAATATGCATCTGATAAGGGGTTACTAAGCATACACTAGTATGATGGCTACCTACAAGCCAGGAAGAGAACCTGATTGACCATGATGGAACCTTGATATCAAATTTCCATGCTCCAGCATTGTAAGAAAACAAATTTCTGTGGTTTAAGGAATGCAGTCTGTTTTGTTATGACAGTCTGAGATGACTAACAGTGAGAGAAGGAATTGAATAGACATTTCTCCAGAGAAAATACACAAATGGCCAACAAACATATGAAAAGATGCTCAATATTACTAATCAATAGGGAAATACAAAGTGAAACCTTCTGTGATGGGCAATATGTATAAGAAGACAATAGCAAGCTTGGTAAGGATATGGAGAAATTGGAACCCTTATACACTATTGTTGGCAATGTAAAATGTTGCAAGCTTTCTAGAAAACAGTATGGAGTTTCCACAGAAAGTTAGAACTGCTGTATGATCTAGCAATCCCACTCAAGAGTGTATTTCCATAAAGAATTGAAAGCAAGATATTGACTAAATAGTGGGCACATGTACGGTCACTGCCGCATTATTCCCAATGGGCAAGATGTGTAAGCAATCTAAATGTTCATTGGTGGATAAAAGATAAAGATTATATATAAGATATATGTTATAGCTCTTATATCCACATGCACACAATGGAATGTTTTGAAGCCTTAAAAACGAATTCTGTCACATGCTACATCATGGATGGGCCTTGATGATATTTTACTAAGTGAAATGAACCAATCAAAAAAGACAAATATTGCCCGATTCCACTTCTATGAGGTATCTAAATTAATCAAATCCATGGAAACAGAAAATAAAATCGTGGTTGCCAAGGGCTGTGAGGAGGAAGGATTGGAGAATTGTTACTCAGTGGGTTAGGGCTTCAGTCACGCAAGATGTAACATTTCTACAGATTTGTTGTACAGCAATGTGTATGTATATCCCCGGTGGCTCAGCGGTAAAAAATCCACCTGTAATGCAGGAGATGCAACAGATGCAGGCCCAATCCCTGGGTTGGGAAGATCACCTGGAGCAGGAGATGGCAACCCACTCCAGGATTCTTGCCTAGAGAATCCCATGGACAGAGGAGCCTGATGGGCTACAGTCTATGGGTAGGCAGAGTCAGATATGACTGAGCCATTAGCACTATGGCCACTAACACTAACGTGCACATAGTTAGCAACAGTGTGCCATACACTCAGAAATTGTTAAAAAGGTAAATAAAGACGTGCAGGTGTATGGTGAACCGAGGCGTATGTATTCCCTATGAAGAATCTCTCCTTATGTCAAAACCTTTGCAGACAACCAAATGTTTGTTTTCATGTCCCTTTCACTAGTTTTAATAACCTAAGGGAAGAGAGGTTCTTCCCTGGTGCACAGTGGATGAGAATCTGCCTGCCAATGCAGAGGACACAGGTTCGATGGCTGGTCCAGGAAGATTCCACTTTCTGCGGGGCAGCTGAGCCTGTGTGTCACAAACTACAGAGCCTGCATGTGCTCTGCAACGAGAAGACACTCACCGCAACCAGAGAAAGCCCATGGACAGCAATGAAGACCCAGTGCAGCCAAAACTAAATAAATAATTTTTAAAAATCTGGGAGAACAGAAATCCATAGATGGAGAATCATAGAACTATCTAAATTGTTTTCTCCAGTCTAGGCAGATTAACTCTTCTAAACTGTTTCAGCAGCAGAAGAGGAAGTGAGCTGCTCACTTCTATTTTATAATAAGTGTACTTCATTTTCTTTACCTGATGCCATCTCTGGTCAGTGCAATGTGGGAAAGATCATGGAGAATAAATAGTTCTCTCAAACCCTTTCCCAGAATCAAAATAAAGAATTAGTTTAACCTTAGGGTAAGAAGATCATGGGTTTTGTTTTATATATATAACATAAATAATATATCTTGACATAATATGTTAATCATTTCCTCTTTGAAGAGATTTAATCCAATAACCAATGAGATTAGTATTAAATCTGTTCGGTGAATTTATTTCTAAGCTTTCTTTAACTGCCTTTCAATAAGAATGTTTAGCAAAAATAATTCTTTGTAAAAAGAATGATAAATTTTAACCATAAAACTTTTGAGAATTACACTGGAAAACCTATACATTCATCTTCATTCAGGCTAATGTCAATATTCAGCCACAACCACTTCAGAATGCTGAAAATTATGTTTTCCGTACTACTGGCGGAGATGTAGTTGAGACCTAAGCCTAGGCTGGTTTCAGGAAGACACCTCCAAATCCTCCTGGCCTCTCACCTTGCTGCCTTGGTGTCCATTCTTCATCAGAATCCTCAGGGTCATCTACCTGGGGTTTGATGACCTGCCTGTGGTGATGCATGAAATCCGGTTGAGTGGCTCTGAAACCTGGAAAGAAGCAAAATATTTGTTCTAAGAAGGAGAAACAAAGCATAGAAGCAATGGGAAGTGTCACAAAGTCAAGGAAATCTGTAGGATGGGCTGGGGGAATCTAGAATAAGGCAAGAGGTGAGCTCTGCACTGCAGGGTCAACCTCCCTCTGGTACAAAACTGTAAACATTTCCTCCAGGTTAGTCTCCACACAAAAGGGAATTGTGAGCAGATGAAGCCACCTAAGAGCAGGCCAAGTGAACACTGAGGGTGAAGACCTGCTTCATGTTTCCCAGGCTCACAGGAACCCAGCACTTCCTGTTACCTATAGCAATCAGCGCTTCGTAGTTCCTTTTCATATTCTTATATCGGATTTTTTCCCATTCTCCCATCTCTTCCCATTCTTCCTTGGAGAAGTATACGGAGATGTCTTTGAAAGCATCTTTGTCCTAAGGAAAATAATAGATTTCATCAGTGATTTACTAATCTAAGTCAGACCTTAGAGCTGAGCCTTCTCCTCCACCTTCTGTGCAGGGAGTAGCCTGAAGCTACTGGATGGTCTGAGACAGGGATGAAGACTTTCCTTCCCGACTGTGTCCTGTTTAACTGAACAAACTGAGCATTTTCCTAACTCTCCCTGGACACAGGGCAGTTGATGAAGCTAGTGTCCTGTTTTGTCCCACTCCACCCCACCATCTCAGACAGGACCAGGCATTCCCATCCTGTGTATGGTCACAGGGAAGTTCACTCAGCTGCCCAGGCAAGCAGTCTGTGGTGCTTCAGGGACCAGCACCATGTCCTTCCTATAGAGCTGGCTTAGAGCCCAGCTTTGCCACCTCCAGTTCTCACCGTGGGCTTCCACTCTGTTCTACTGGCATCTCCCTCAGTGCTCTCCTCTGGAGACCTGTTCGGCCTCATGGCCATTGGAGTGCTCAAGGCCAAGGTGCCTGTGGAAGAAGAAGGTGCTGAGACAGCCCAGACCAGTGTCAAGAGCCTGGTGTGTCTTCCTTGGGTGGAGTGTCCAGGGCAGGAAGGTGAGGGGAAAGTCAGGGTGAGGGTATTCGTGGGATGGATGGATCCTGACTAGATATGACAGACCAGCCTAAAGTGAACTAGATTTGGTTTCTTTCGTTCCCCTACAATTCAGCCCCTCTGAGGGAAGGCACTGGGAGGGATGTGTCTGTGGGTGACGGAGGGATTCTTGAGGAGACCTGGAAACCCCTAACTGCTGTACTGGGGTCAGGCTGAAATCAGGGCTCTGTTCCAATGCAGCAGAGGGAATGTTTCTCCAATAAGGGTTTTGAGGAGCTCCTCCTGGAGACTCAGAAAAATCTGGGCATAACGTAGGTTCTACGTCTAAGGGACAAGTCACTCGGCTTGAGGAGATCTGGGTCCCAGTGGCTGAAGTAACTGGGGTCCTCAGACAGAGGGAACTCGGGATCTTTTGGCTGATGTAGAATGCGCAGGGTGAGGAAACTTGGGATCTGTGAAGCTGAGGAAATCGGGGATTTCTTATTAAGTGACTTTAAGTCTCCGACAGGCAGGACAGTTAGGGTCTTGAGGAGGAAGAGTTTTAAGAGCTCCCAGTCGGAGGGATTCAGGGTCTCCGAGGTTGAGGAAATTTGGTGTCCCTGCGGGTGGTATTTTTTAGGGTGCCTCAGGCTGATGGGAACTGGGGTTAATCTAGGTATTTGAAGGTAGCAGCACTAAGGGGTTTGGTGTTTCTGTGCCTGAAGGGACTTGTAATCCCTGAAGCTGACGAGATGCAAGCCCCCTTCAGATTAGGACTCAGGTTACTCAAAGTTGACAGGACTTCGGGCCTCCCACCCTGGAATTTGAAGCCATCAGGCTAAGGGTTTATTAGGGCTGCGCAGGGCGCGTTCCTGTCAGTCTCCCTGCAGTCCTGCCGCACTGCTTACCCTGTCCCCAGGAGCGCTAGAGGTTCAACGAAGTTCAGTCCTTCGGCGCTGAGGTGAAGTGAAGGGCCAGTAGCTTGCCTGTACCCTGTCAGGCACAAGTGACCAATCGGCGTTGTGACTGAGGCAGTCTGGCCAATAGGCGCCCGGAGGGTGGGGAGCGTGATGGAGGCCCCGCCCCACTGCTCGGGGATTGGCTGCTCTGTGGGCGTGTCTGTCAAGGCTCCAGCGCGCAGGCGCATTTGGCTTGTTTCTTTGTTTTCAGGCATGGCCTCTTAGGCCTGGATCCTCAAGTGGGCGGGTTGTCCTCAGGCTGAATGTTTCTTTCCAGTGCCCTCAACTGTTATATCTGCTCCACCAGACTGTAACCGTGCTCCCGGAGTGTATCCTAGGCCCACCTGTGCCCTACACTATCACATCCAGTTTGGGGAAGAACTCTATGTCGTGAGTACTGCATTATTCAAGGGAAAACGGTGTAATTAGCTACATTCTGATGAGACACAAGATAAACACCGTGTGGTCCAAGATTTAAACACAACGCGCGGAATAAGGATGTTAGAAAAAACTTGGAGGATTTTTAACCTGAAAGTGGAAGTGGCACTGATGAGCCATCTGTATATTTAATGTAGGTATGAAAAACCTTCAGAAATGAGGTATAAGTAAAACCTCAAAGCCTTGCAAGTGTTTTCTGTAAGCCGAGGCATCGATCTGGAGGACTGTGGATCCACTGAGCTGAGTTTGCCTGACACCTACTGGCTTCACAAGATAAAATAGGGTCACTGTTTCTGGCCCTTAGGTAGCTTTGCTCACAGAAAAATAATGTGATTTCCATGTATTGGAAGCAAAGCGACTGAGTGTAGAATTAGTGTCAAGTGGTGGTTGGGAGTCTGGATGGAGAAATGTTACCAAAAAGCGAGTTTACCTCTTGGTGGGTGTAGAGCCAGAAGGTACAACCCAGCCCAAGCTCATGGGAAGGAAAAGTGTATTACTTGCAGAACTCTGGAGAACACCATGGAGCTTTCCAGAGCAGTGTCTCTGTAAACCACAAAGTTGGGTAAGCTTTAATCTATGAGTACAGGCATGTTCTGGCTTCTGTGGTGACTCAGATGGTAAACAATCTCTGCATAGCAGAAGACCCGGGTTCAACCCCTAAGTGTGGAAGATCCCAAGAGGAGGGCGGGGCAGTCCACGCCAGGATTCTTGCCTGGAGAATCCCATGGACAGAAGAGGCTGGTGGTCCATGGGGTTGCAAAGAGTCAGACATGAGTGAGTGACTAACACTTTAACTTTACAGGCATGTTCATTAAGGGTCTTGGCCTGTGGGAGACTCCAAGCTTCAGTCGATTGAAGTCTTGAGAGTCAGAACCAGTCATCATCAGCATCCCTTACATTCCAGCTGGTCTGGTATACATATAGATATCTATTCTTGATATAGATATAGATATCTATTCTTCTTCATATTCTTTCCCCTTATCAGTTCAATTCAGTCACTCAGTCGTGTCCGACTCTTTGCAGCCCCATGGACTGTAGCACGCCAGGCCTACCTGTCTATTTGTAACTCCCAGAGTTTACCGAAACTCATGTCCATTGAGTCGGTGATGCCATCCAACCATCTCATCCTCTGTCGTCCCCTTCTCCTGCCCTCAATCTTTCTAAGCATCAGGGTCCTTTGAAATGAGTCAGGTCTTCACATCAGGTGACCAAAGCATTGGTTTCAGCTTCAACCTCAGTCTTTCCAATGAACACTCAGGTCTGATCTCGTTTAGAATGGACTGGTTGGATCCCCTTGCAGTCCAAGGGACTCTCGAGTCTTCTCCAACGCCACAGTTCAAAAGCATCCATTCTTCAGCACTCAGTTTTCTTTAGAGTCCAACTCTCCCATCCATACATGACCACTGGAAAAACCATAGCCTTGACTAGACAGACCTTTGTTAGCAAAGTAACATCTCTGCTTTTTAAAATACTGTCTAGGTTGGTAATAACTTTTCTTCCAAGGAGTAAATGTCTTTTAATTTCATGGCTGCAGTAACCATCTGCAGTGATTTTGGAGCCCCCCAAAATAAAGCCAGCCACTGTTTCCCCATCTATTTGCCATGAAGTGATGGGACCAGATACCATGATCTTAGTTTTCTGAATGTTGAGTTTTAAGCCAACATTTTCATTCTCCTCTTTCACTTTCTTCAGGAGGCTCTTTAGTTCTTCTTCACTTTCTGCAATAAGGGTTGTGCCATCTGCATTGATGATATTTCTCCCGGCAATCTTGAATTTAGCTTGTGCTTCATCCAGTGCGGTATTTCTCATGATGTACTCTGCATAGAAGTTAAATAAGCAGGGTGACAATATATAGCTTTGATACGCTCCTTTCCTGATTTGAAACCAGTCTGTTGTTCCATGTCTGGTTCTGACTGTTGCTTCTTGACCTGCATGCAGATTTCTCAAGAGGCAGGTCAGGTGGTCTCATATTCCCATCTTTTGCGAATTTTCCACAGTTTATTGTGAAACCACACAGTCAAAGGCTTTGGCATAGACTATAAAGCAGAAATAGATTTTTTTCTGGAACTCTCTTGCTTTTTCAATGATCCAGTGGATGTTGGCAATTTGATCTCTGGTTTCTCTGCCTTTTCTAAAACCAGCTTGAAGATCTGGAAGTTCACAGTTCATGTATTGCTCAAGCCTGGCTTGGAGAATTTTGAGCATTATTTTGCTAGTGTATGAGATGAGTGCAATTGTGCAGTCGTTTGAGCATTCTTTGGCATTGCCTTTCTTTGGGATTGAAATGAAACCTGACCTTTTCCAGTCCTCTGGCCACTGCTGAGTTTTCCAAATTTGCTGACAGATTGAGTGCAGCACTTTCACAGCATCATCTTTTAGGATCTGAAATAGCTCAACTGGAATTCCATCACCTCTACTAGCTTTGTTTGTAGTGATGTCTCCTAAGGCCCACTTGACTTCACATTCCAGGATGTCTGGCTCCAGATGAGTGATCATACCATCGTGATTATCTGGTTCATGAAGATCTTTTTTGTACAGTTCTTCTGTGTTTTCTTGCCACCCCTTGTTAATATCTTCTGCTTCTGTTAAGTCCATACCATTTCTGTCCTTTACTGAGCCCATCTTTGTGTGAAATGTTCTCATAAGCATAAGTTTTAAGGTCGTTATTGCAGGGAATGGCCACAAGGCGTCAGGACTTTTTCAGGCTCAGTTGTGATTACCTTGAAAGTGAAAACTCAAGTTTTAACTCAAGACTGTAATTCAATACGGAATGTACCTGAAGAAACACCCAAAAGCTTGTGTGTTCTTTCTGAACATTCTTATTTATTTATTTTAATAATTTTTTTTGTTTACTGGCAGTGCCATGTGGCATGTGGGAATTTTAGTTCCCCGACCAAGTGTCGAACCCTCGCCCCCTGCATTTGAAGCACAGAATCTTCACCACTGGACTGCAGGGAAGTCCCCCTAAGCATTATTTTTTTAAAGTAACCTTTATTTCATATTGTAGTAACATTGATATACCATGTGTTGTTGGTGGCAGGTGAACCGAATGTATTTTCTATTTTATTGTTGTTCAGTTGCAGAGTCAGGTCTTTTTGTGGGAGTGTTCCCTTTTCTACAGGCCCTGTTATACTGGTAAGACATCTATTTGTATATACATAAGTGTACATAAATGTAAATATCTAGGTACAAAGATATGTAACTGTCCAGATAGAGATATAAATGCCTAGGTATGTAGATATACAAATGTTTATATGCATAGAAATATACATTCTAGGTACATAGATATATAAATACCTAGGTTCATAGAGACATAAATATCTATATACTTAAACATATAAATATATATGTACATATAGACATAACTATCTATGCAAAACAGAAAAAGAGACACAGATGTACAGAACAGACTTTTTGACTCTGTGGGAGAAGGCGAGGGTGGGATGTTTCGAGAGAACAGCATCGAAACATGTATATTATCTAGGGTGAAAGAGATCACCAGCCCAGGTTGGATGCATGAGACAAGTGCTCGGGCCTGGTGCACTGGGAAGACTCAGAGGGATTGGGTAGAGAGGGAGGTGGGAGGGGAGATCGGGATGGGGAATATATGTAAATCCATGGCTGATCCATGTCAATGTATGACAAAAACCATTACAATATTGTAAAGTTATAGCCTCCACTAATAAAAATAAATGAAAAAAAAAGAATTCAATTTGTTGTAATCCATGGGCCCCACCCAAACTCAATTAATCAGAAAATTTTGAAGTGGGGCCCTGCAATTCATGTTTTCTAAACAAGATTTTCAGTTGATGGTGATGCACATGAAATTTGGGAACCTCAGTGGCTGTTTTTTAAAATCCCCTTGGAAAGGGAACCCTCTTACACTGTTGGTGGGAATGCAAACTAGTATAGCCGCTATGGAGAACAGTGTGGAGATTTCTTAAGAAACTGGAATTAGAACTGCCATATGACCCAGGAATCCCACTTCTGGGCATATACACTGTGGAAACCAGATCTGAAAAAGACACATGCACCCCAGTGTTCATCACAGCACTGTTTATAATAGCCAGGACATGGAAGCAACCTAGATGCCCATCAGTAGACGAATGGATAAGGAAGCTGTGGTACATATACACCATGGAATATTACTCAGCCATTAAAAAGAATTCATCTGAATCAGTTCTAATGAGATGGATGAAACTGGAGCCCATCATACAGAGTGAAGTAAGCCAGAAAGATAAAGACCAATATAGTATACTAACACATATATATATAGAATTTAGAAAGATGGTAATGATAACCCTATATGCAAAACAGAAAAAGAGACACAGATGTACAGAGCAGAATTTTGGACTCTGTGGAAGAAGGCGAGGGTGGGATGTTTTGAGAGAACAGCATCAAAACATGTATATTATCTAGGGTGAAAGAGATCAGCAGCCCAGGCTGGATGCATGAGACAAGTGCTCGGGCCTGGTGCACTGGGAAGACCCAGAGGAATTGGGTGGAGAGGGAGGTGGGAGGGGGGATCGGGATGGGGAATACATATAAATCCATGGCTGATCCATGTCAATGTATGACAAAAACCATTACAATATTATAAAGTAATTAGCGTCCAACTAATAAAAATAAATGGAAAAAAAAGAAATATACATTCTAAGTACATAGATGTATAAATACCTAGGTTCATAGAGACATAAATATCTATATACATAGACATATAAATATATATGTACATATAGACATGACTACGTATATACAGATATAAATATTATAGATACATATAGACATAGATATCTATATACATAGACATGTAAATATCTGTATACATGGAGGATGGTTACACAGTGGACAATGAAGGAGACCACCTTATAGACAAAATAAGTGACACAGATAGTGGCATTTATACGAGCATACTAGGAGAGAGCAACATAAACAATTTCAAACAAAGAGAACACAGCTAAGCAAGATGCATGTGACTAGTTTTAATCTGAGGGCGCTAAACCAACAAGTCCACAGGGGGTCAGTAGATGAAGGCAAAGTCTGGAAGGGTGAGATAGTGAAAACTAGTTAAATGTTTCATCTTTGTTTACAAAGTATACCTTATACATTTTTGGATTCATACTTGTTACCTCCTTAAGTATGTATCATCCTATATATCCTCATATGCCCACATCCAAACTGTTTCAACTCAAATCAAGCATAACTCCAACTTGTTGCAACTCTAGTTAGTCAGTTGTTGCAATTTCATGAAAAAGACACATTGTGATTCTTTTGTATAGACCAGCAATGGTTAGGATTTCTGTCTAATTTTTTTTTTTTTAGGGTCCTTAGAGATCATTTAAAATTTCAACACTTCTCTCTGCTTCACCTTGTTCTGATTCAACTGACATTGGAAAAGTTATGGAAAGAGTGTTTAGTATAATCTGAACTCACCAGGTATCTATTGTTTGGTGTACATAAAGATCTGAGAAGTAGACTTCGATGGATGTAAAAATAAACATTGTGGATATAGAACATAATTAGAAATTGCGAGAGTCATTTGACCAGGAGCAATCACAATGGATCCACTTCATCTCCCACACCCATGAGGACAAGTTCATCTTGGTAATAATATCAGCAGCTGAAGAGTTAAAGTGTTATCACTGTGAAAAATGATTATGAAAACAAATCTATGGAATGTTTTCATTGATAGGATGCAACTTTCCAAGAGGCTTTAAATTTCAGGTGAATGTTTTATTATTTGAAATCTTGAGTGGATTACAGACTCTGTAAGTTTTACAGACTGTTCAAAGTAACATTCTATTCCATCCTGGAGTGAATCCATTATCTTTTGGTTCATACACTTGTGACACACTTCATCAGCTTAGAGACAATCTGGGTTGGAGAGTGTTCTGAACCAGTTTGTGCATACCAGCTGCAGGTTTGACAAGAAACATTCACTCTCATGTTGTTGTAGTTGCTGTTCAGTGGCTAAGTTGCATCTGACTCTTTGTGACCCCATGGACTGCAGCATGCCAGGAATCCCTGCCCATCACCAACTCCCGAAGCTTGCTCAAATTCATGACAGTTGAGTCAGTGATGCCATCCAACCATCTCTTCCTCTGTCATCCCCTTCTCCATTTGCCTTCAGTCTTTCCCAGCATCAGGGTCTTTTCCAGTGGGTCGGCTCTTCACATGAGGGGGCCAAAGGATTGGAGCTTTGGTTTCAGCGTCAGTCCTTCCTATGAATGTTGAGGACTGAGTTCCTTTAGGATTGACTGGTTTGATGTCCTCGCAGACCCAGGGACTCTCAAGAGTCTTCTCTAGCACCACAGTTCAAAAGCATTAGTTCTTCAGTGCTCTGCCTTCTTTGTGGTCCTACTCTCATGTCCATACATGACTACTTCAAAAACCAGTAGCTTTAACTCTCACATATGGGATATCAAATTTGTTTTTACATATTGCCTGCTATATTTAGGCTCTTGGTTCATACTTCATGTACCCATGTAGTGTTGTATTTAAATCCAGTTTGAAACAGAGCTTTATTTGAAGAACGTTTTGCCCACCAGCAGCGTTCTATTCTCACCAGCACCTCTTACCTTGGTGTGACATCTCAAAACTCGGAAACTCTTACATGTTGATATGAATATCAATTTCATTTTAGGAGAGTTTAAACACAGAAGTGACAAAATCAGGGTGCCTATTTTATCAGGTTTCTCCAGGCAGAAAATTGAAGCTTGATGTTCAGTTGCTCAGTCGTGTCCAACCCTTTGCAACCCCATAGATTGCAGCATGCTGGGCTTCCCTGTCCTTCACCATCTACCAGAGTTTGCTCAGACTCCTGTTCATTATGTTGGTGATGCTATCCAACCATCTCATCCTCTGTCATCCCCTTCTCCTCCTGCACTCAGTCTTTGAAACTGAAACTGTTAGAAGGCAGAGTTCATACAGCTTATGGGCTCCTTGACTCAATTTTTTTTTGCAAGAATTTTCTTATGTATTTTTTCAAGTGTGACCTTTCATTCATATAATAGCGAATAACAGAATTAGAAGAAACCAATTTGAAACAATGGATTGTTTCTACCCTGACAATCTGAACACAAAGGAACCAGT